>NW_020312145.1:0-68333 GCF_002999335.1 Cyclospora cayetanensis | reverse complement strand
AAAAAAACAAAAAAAAAAAAAAAAAAAAAAAAAAAAAAAAAAAAAAAAAACAATCAGAAAAAAAAATTTTAAAAAATTCATTTGCGTGTGCCTTCCTTCTTTGTTTTCTTTGGGTCGTGTGCTTTGTCCTTCGTTGTGTTGTGTGTCCTTTGCTCTGTGCGCTGTACTGCCTCGTTCTCGTATTGTGTCTTTCTCTCTCTCCCTCTCTGTCTATCTCTCTCTCTCTCTCGCTCTCTCTTGCTCTCTCTCTCTCTCTCTCTCTCTCTCTCGCTCCTGCTTTTTCTGCTTTCCCTTCTGCTGCTCTGCTGCCGCTGTGGATGCAGTCGCTTTTCAGAGTTGAGCGTTGCAAGCCTCTTTGTGCTGCAGGCCGTCTCGGAGTACTTCACTGCCGTGGCTGCTGCATGCAAAGCAGGTTCTGTAACGATCGCAGCGGGAGGATGGGAGGGGCTGCTCAAGCAGCAACAGAAGCAGCTGCTGCAGCAGGAACAGCTGCAAACGCTGCTGCAGCAAACGCAGCATCAGGAGAAGATCCTAAAGCAGCAACTCGCGGAGGTAAAGGCGGCAGCAGCAGGGAGAGCTGCTTTTTTCCCGTTTTCTAAGATGAGCTTCATTGTGGTACACCTTCTAAGGGGCATTAGCGGACGCAGCAGCACTGATGTGCGACGAGTTTGTGGCTGTTGCTGCAGAAGGAGAGCTTGATATCGATCAAAGAGTCCGAAGTTTTAGCAGTTCAACGCCTTGTCTCCACTCTGAAACCTCAAGCCGATCGGTAGGCTGTCGGGGATATGCTCTTCATGTTTTGAACTTGATCCTTATTGGGATGGAGTGCGGTTTTTGCTGATTCGCATTTCTTGTCTATCTCAGTCTCTCTGTGTATATCTCTAAATGTGCCTTTCTGAAATGTGCTCGCTCTCCTTCCATCGGTCCCTGCACCAGCCCTGCTGCAGTTCCCTTCTTTCGCGATCTTCCTGGATTCTTTAGGCCGCTTCTTTTCTCCTGCCTGTCTGATGCGTGTGCTATTACGTCTGGCTCAGTGTTAAATTACGCTATATAGGTGGTGCGTGTGCGTTGGCGGTGTGAATGTGTGCGTGTATGTGTGAATGTGTGTGTGTGTGTGTGTGTGTGTGTGTTTCTGTGTTTACGCGTGTGTCTGTGCATGTGTATGTGTGTATGTGTACGTGAGTTTCTGTGCATGTATATAT
The DNA here is from genome assembly GCF_002999335.1 of Cyclospora cayetanensis. Lineage (NCBI taxonomy): Eukaryota > Apicomplexa > Conoidasida > Eucoccidiorida > Eimeriidae > Cyclospora > Cyclospora cayetanensis. The sequence goes on along the minus strand of NW_020312145.1, from coordinate 67,131 downwards.
GTATGTGCGTGCACAGCTGCGCTGCAATCGAAACTTCCCTTGACGAAGCCGAGAAGCAACAGCGGCGATACGTGGCACTCCTGAATGGCCTTAGAGGCAGACTAGAAACGGCGGAGACTGACGCTCACACCCTCAGAACTGAGAAAGCAGCACTTTCCCAGAAAGTACTGGGTATGTATGCGCTTGACGCATGTGCAGTTCCGCGCATGTTCTCTAGCTTCCGCAGCTTGCACACATGCATGCATGGGCTGCATAGGACAGGCACCTTCTGTCAATGCTTGACGGGGGCTGACGTAATTTGAGCTGACTGTCTCATGAGGAGTCTCCTTCCCCTACACGCACATCTGCTTGCTTGCGCCTTCTCTATGTATTGCTTTCTGTTGGCTTTCGGATGTGGATAATGCTACAGATCAGCAGCGGAAGCTCGAAGCTCTTAAGCGGCTGAGCCTCTCTGCGCAGGCGGGAGGAACGGCTACTGCCGAGGTAGATTTTTTGCACCGCATCCTGCGCAGCTGCGTGCAACTGCTGAAAGCTTTTCCCACGCATGCGTTGGATGCACGACAGACCGCGGGGCTTGTGCGTGGAAGCCTCTGCACGCCTGTTTTTGCTGGCATGTCTGTTGCCTGGGGGGTGCCTTTGCATTTTCAGATTGAAGCGTTACGGGCGATAATATGGAAGCAGCAGCTAGAGCTGCAGCAGTTACACCTGAAGAGCGCTGAAGCCGTCGATTCAGCAGCGTCTACCGGCGGCTTCTTCCGCAAGCTCGAGCACCAGCAGCAGCAGCAGCTGCTGCTGCTCGCTCAGCAGCAGCAGCGTCAAAAACAACAGGATGGCGCAGCTGCAGCGGAGGGAAAAACATCGGCGGAGGGCCTTAGACTTGTGGAAGAGTTTCAGTAGGTTCACACACACACAGGAAACAGCTCTCCTCTAGAGCAGTAGCAGAGTGCTGCTGCTGCTGCGTTCAGATCAATCGAGGGAGGGAGAGACTGGTAGCATCTTCTTGAACTGCTTTTCGCGAATCCGATGTAACCAATGCTGCATGTGCTCGTGCTTTAGGGCCTTCGAGACGGCGTTGCTGCGGCACTGTTTTGCTGTTCCTCTGTGGGAACCTTCTGCCTCGCCTGAAGAAAACAAACACCGCATGCAACGCTACAAGGCAGAGCATGACGCCCTCTGCATGCAAGCGAGTGCACTAAGCAAAAAAATGGAAAGACACGTCTCGGGCCTGTGCGTCGACAGCTGTCTTGCTGCGATGAGGCGGGATGTCATGCCGCTGCTCTATCCTCTTTTGCTGCTCATGCGGCTGCTGTCAGGGCTGTAACTAGCATGCATCTGCTCGTGATGTATGTATTTATGCATCCATGTATGTATTTATGCATATATGGATGCATGGATGTGTGTATTTACCCATGTATGCATATAGGCATGTATACATGTATGTATGTATGGATGCATGGATGTGTGTATTTACCCATGTATGCATCTAGGCATGTATATATGTATGTATGGATGGATGTATGTGTGTATTTACCAATGTATGTATGCATGGATTTGTGTATTTATCCATGTATGCATCTAGGCATATATATACATATTTATATATGTATAATATGTATGTATGTATGCATGAATGCATGTTCTTTGTGTGTGTATATATCCGTTTGCTGCTGCAGCACGGCGGAGGCGCAGCTCTCCGGATTTGGTGATCACGCAAGTGCAGGCACATCCCACTTCTTGCGATGCTTTACGAGCCTGAAGGACTTGGCATTCAATAATCAGTCACCCCACGGACAGCAGCAACAGAGCCAGCTGCAGCAGCTGCAAACGCATGCACCGTTGCAGCCAGCGATGCGCATCCATCTCAAGGGACTGCCACCGTGGTTGCTTCCCTCTGCAGATGCTGCAAAGGAAGCTGCCGCAGCAACAGCTCCTCCAGGGGCAGAAGGAGTCGTATTGCCCTCTGAGGCTCAGATAGCCAAGCCGAGGGACGTCGCTGCTGGTGCAGCCGCAGCAACATGCAGCGCGGCAGCAACGGCAGCACAAAAAATGACGATGAAACTCATCGTCACAGATGACCAGCTCACGAAGCTGTACAAGCGCATTGCTGGCATCTGAGGGGGCCCTGTGCCCGACTTAACCCGCCGTTTCATCTCCGCCGTCCCAGCCTACTTGTATGCCCCTTGTCTAATTTAAATGTGCATGGTGAAATTAGACTGACTGATTCCCCACTACGCCAGTGGTCCCTTAGAGCCCCCAAGTGAGACATATCTGTCTGTGAGGCGGCCTCTGACCTCTTTCTACGCATAGCAGTGCCGTACAGAAGGTGCTCATCACGAGTCTTCCCAGGCACTCCTCAATGCCGCTGGATTGTGCCAATGTAGTTGTTCAATCAATGTTCGGTTTGGGGGTGTCTCCCTGTCGAGACTCGCAAAAGTCGAAGCTCGGCAGGGAGGGCAAGGCAGGGGCCTCGTGGAGCCTTGCCGCGGGAGTTGCGCGAGGTGTAGATGGGCAGAGTTCTTTTGCAGGAGATCGCGTAGAAGAGACAGGTGTAGGCAAAGAAGGAAGGCAGGGAGGCTTGACGACGGCAGACCGAGCGGCAAAGTGGGGGGCAGACGTTCGGGGAAAGGCAGTAGCGTGTGCGCGCACGGCAGGCAGGCAGGTTGGCTAGTACATTTTCTAACAGGGCACAGAAACTCTTCTCTTGTTCTTGCACGAGCTCGTGCATCCTAAAAGTATCTATATATGCCTGGTAAAGGGGGGCAAAGAGTTGCCGGCGCCAGCTGAGGGGGAAGTGACGTGCCTAGTGGGGGGTGTATATTTTATTGCAATGGGGGGAAGAGCAAACACTTGTGCAAAGCGTAGAAGCAGCAGGAAAGAGCACCGAAATAACAAGGGCTCTCACGTCACCTTGCACCACATACGCACTTCGCAGCAGCTACCGAGCAGCAGGAACAAAAGTGCTAGCATCTGTTGGTTGTGAACGTCAATACAATGGCGTGTTGTCTTGTGAAAAGCTCCCGTCCGACAAAACGTTGTAGGGTGTGAGAAGTCTATGAACACGCGTATAATATATATATAGAAAGAGGTTTTTCATGCACGAACTAGAGGCCCTAAGCCCTAGCAGTCGTCTCCCCAGATGCGAGTGCTTCTGGGGGGTTGTGCTACCCAATCCTACAGTGTCGGATTGCATGCAGCTTTTACGTGTGTCTGATCCTCCGGGCAAGGTGGAGGTCTTTTGGCATGAGGGTGACGCGTCCCGCATGCAGCGCACACAAATTGGAGTCCTCAAGCAGCCCCGTGACAAATGCTTCTGCTGCGCACTGTATGGCCTCAAGAGCCGCCGAGGTGAACCTGCGCAGAAGCGCACGCGGAGACAAGCGGTGGGCTGGTCTTGACACGTTCCTTGCAGGATTCAAGATGAAAGGTTGGCAAGAAAACAAAACGAAACAAGCTGGGGAAAAGGTGAAAAGCAGCAGAATGGGAAAAAGGAGGGGAAAAGGCATACATATGCATGTACACGTGCATGGATACAGACGAGACAAGACAGCCCAATACTCGTGATTTTCAAAGGGCACATCCTAAAGACAACGCCCTCTAAGAGATATGCATATGTGGGCAGCATGAGGATTTCGGTACAGTGACGGACGAATGCATTCATGCAAATACACACCATTCTATATCTAGCTATCCGGGATGGTCGGCAGGCAAAGACTAGATGTGCAGATCCTTTCTCCATCAAACAAAAGTTATTAAACACACACCTCTAGCTGTGTGTGTGTATGTGTGTATGTGTATGTGTATGTGTATGTGTGTGTATGTGTGTGCGTGCATGTGTGTGCGTGTGTGTGTGTATGTGTATGCAAGAAAAGCCACGGTTTCATACATTCGAGGGGGTCGTAAGACTGTGATGATTCGAGGAGGGAGGGCAGACTGGGAAGATAATAAGGCAAAGAAACGGCGAAACGGAAGAGGATAGTGGCAGGTACAGCGCCGTGAATTATGGAAGCCTCATGCAAAACAGTGCGGGCCTAAAGTTCGAGTCCATGGGGCTTTTGAAAATAAGGCAGCAACGCCGGTGGCATGAGAACGCCGCTTAGACCCATCTATTGCATGCAGCGTGACGAGTGTAGCCGAAAGCGAGAGCGCTTGCGCAGCCGCGTCAAGTCTCAACTCGTGATTTCAAGAATTTCCTTGCCTGTACATTCCAAAGTATGGAGGCGTAAATTTTTGAGCGACTTCGCGCACCAGACGGAAGAAAGGAGCCCTAGGAATCAGCAACTCCGTGCTGTTCTGCAAAGCACACAACACCCACAGCCTAACTTCGCACTCTCAGTGATCTCGAATCTCGCGATGCCACAATCAAGGGCCCGACTCAGCGCAAGCTACGGAGGCGCCGCCGCCGCATGCAAAATGTCAACTACTGCATGCAGCTCGGAACTGCGGGAAGCATGGCCTAGTCGTTACGCCCTTACCCTGTATCTGAGGATCTCTTTAAGCGCTTTGACCCCCGGGTGTGGGCGCGGTCGGTGCCCTATGCCGACTTGCCTGCTGCCAGGGGCGCCTCCAAGGGGCCCCCCAGAGGAGGGGCCCCCCGAGGGTGGCTGGGATTTGCCGCTAGGCGTTGACGGCGAAGACGCGGCGCTGTCACTATCGGGGCTGATGGGGGAGGAAGCAGATGGTCTCCTGCGCAGTTGCTGGACCTGCTGCCGCTTGGGGTTACCCACACCCTTGCGGGTGGGTTTGTTTTTGATGCGCGCCATCCAGCTGAGGCCTTGAAATCTAAGGCTCACCGGTTGCTGTTGCACCCATTTCCGAGGGGGCCCCTCGAAAGAACAAGACAGCAAAGCCCCTCCACGCGGTGGGCCCCCGAGGGCTCTGCGGTGGAATTATGGAGGGAGGTTTCTGCAGATACTAGGACACAGGAAACAGTTGAAATAAAACAAATTCTTGATCGAAAATTTTAAATGTGCGAGAGGCTGCGGCCACAGCTTCGCGGTGTAGCGACACCGCAAAGTTGCACTGGGCTGGGACGGTAGGTGGCTGCGGTGTTTCTGGCTGGAGGCGTTCTGTGCATTGCACTGCTGCCCGGCCATTTAGTTTACATTTAAACTTCATATTCGTGGCATTCCGTATGCCGCCTTCCTCTCGCGCTGTTGCGCGGCAACGGGGCCCCCCTCCCCCCGACATGAAACCGCCTACGCTGCCGCTGAAGCAGCAGCGTCAAGCGCAACGATAAGGTTACACAGAAAAAAAGCTTGGTCTTGAACTGCGCTTGCTTCCACGAGCAGCATATACGGAGGCAGTCTAGCTCAAAGGGTTCAAGCGCTGCACACTTGCGACATTCATGACCCTATTCTCCTGAAAGACCCCCAACCCTAAGGGCCTGTGCTTTGCAGCTTTAAGCACTCTGAGGCAACTCGCCTACGTCAGGCAGCAGCAGGCCCAACCTGTGCACATCCACGGCATCAGTCCACCCGAAAACAAAATTTTGATCCCCCTACTTTCGACACTCTCCTTCCAAGCATCGAGCCTTGACATACCACGTGCCATTTTCCCCGTCAGCTCACCGTTTGAAAGCCCCAGAGAGCTCGGCTTTCTCTTGAGGAAGCAGGAAAGGAGATTGTAACAGCAGCAGCCGCTTGCTGCAGAGATGCAGAACCAACCGATCCACTTCCGCAAGCACTTGGCCATCTGCAAAAACACGCTAAACCACAAGTTCAAAACCCTTTTAGGGCTTTAAGGGGCTCTTCTACAACAAACTCGCTAGAGAGAGAGACACTGCTCATGGGTATATGTATATATATATGCTTTATCTGGAAGGGCTAGAGTTGGGCTGCAGGTGCTTAGGCTTAGGTACTCAGAGACGTCTCCTCGAGGGCAAGACAGGAGGCCGCCTTTAACGCCGCAGCGAACGAGAAGAGAGACACATAGGCGGATATATCGAATCTGCTTCTGCTGCTAGTACTGCAGGATGCTGCATCGCTTTCGAGGAGGTCGTGAAGGCGGCCCATGAAAGGCAAAAGCCAACTGCTGTGCAAAATAAGACATTTTGCTGCTACTTGTGTTAAAGCAGCTTCTGCTGTATCCCCTGCGCTTCCTGCCGCTGGCGCTCCTGATTGCGCTGCCACCTCTTTTCCTGCTGCAGCAGGCTTCGCTGCCAAAAGCAGCAGCACCAAATCGATGACTAACAGCGCCTCGCTCTCCCTAAGGCTGCTGCCTCGGCCGTTCCCTAGCTCCCACTGCAGCAGCTCAAAAGCCCCCTGCAGCAGCAAAGGTGGTCGGCACTCAAAAGAGGCAGAGGATGTCTCCCCACTAGCAAGAGCGGTGCTATAGCGCAGCACCTCTAGGCTCAGAAGGGCCTTGCACACGGCACACAACCCCTGTATGCCAAATAGCGTCTTTCGTAGCTGCTGTTGGTTGTGTCTCGGGAGAAGGGTACTCTCTAAGGATCTCTGGGGAGAAGAGGCGTGAGATCCTTTATGTAAGGCTTCCAAGGAGGGAAGAGGCCCACTAGGCGCCTCTTCTGTAGCTGTTTCAGCTGTTGTCTCAGTTATTCCTGCTGCTGTTGCTGCCAATCGTGCAATGAGCACAGCAGCATCTCTGGCTAGCGGCAGCTGCGGGCTACCCATAGCCGCGGCACTGACAAGGAGCGCTGCTGCCGTTGGTGCATCTGCTACGGCTTTTGATGCTTCGTATCCTGCTGTTTTTGCTGCTGCGAGTTGATGCTGCAACAGCTGCCGCGCCCTGCTCGCGAGCGCCTCCCTTACTCCTGCGATGATAGGAGTGGTGCTTTCGTGCAGAAGCAGCTGCGAGGCAAGGTTCCCTAAAGCCTGCATAGACACAGCAACCTGCTGGAGGTTGAGGGAGGGAAGGATCTGTTGCTGCCGCTGCAGCAGTATTAGCAGTAGCTCGCGCTCCTCTTCCCAGTCGCTTTCTCGTCGTATAGCACTATCGTATCGCTCCACAAGAATGTCTGGTGTATTGGCTGCGGCTGAGACACGACTGCCGTTCTTGCTACTGCTGCTGGCAAGCGCATGCAGCTCAATGGTGACTGCAGCTGCATTCAGCTTGGGGCCCCTCCTAAAGAGGCCGGCCCTTTTCGTTTGTTGTTGCGACGCTGTAGCAAGGGCACTTCGAGCAAGCGTAGACGGCAGCAGCTGCAGCACAGCAGCAGGCAGCTCCTCGCGCTGCTGCTGCTCCTGATGCTTCTGTTTCTGCAGCACCTGCATCCGCTGCAGCTGCGGGTGGCATCCCCATGGGAAGGTCTCTACTTCTTGAGCCGCTGGGGAGATCTCCATGCCTTCCTCTGAGGAGGCGAGCTGTAGCGAAGCTAGCTCCCCCGCGGCTTGTAGAGGAGAGTCTGAAGCCTTCTCATACCCCCAAGGAGCCGCAGGTTTCAAGCTTCCTGCAGAAGAAGCCGACGGGAGCTTTCGCGCGGCTGGCAAAGAGGCGAAGCAAGCGCAGGCAATCCAGGGGCCCCCCAGAAGTCTTGCAGGACTAAGGCACTGTCCTATGGGAAGCGGGAGGGCATGCAGAGTACAGGGAGTAGTCCACCTCCTGCATCCTGTTGCGGCTTTTGCGCGGGGTATCATTGGCATGCACGAGCACATGAGCGTCTATTTCCGCCAAAGGTAATTATGCTGCCAAATTCTAAGCCCCAGTACCAAGGTCCTCAGAGAACCCTCCCTCCTGCAGCCGAATACACTTTGAAGCGTCGGCGCAGGTGCCTTCGCAGGACCTCTTCACGGCACGTCTCGAGGGAAGGACAGGAAGCAGGAAGCTGTTGGTCTACAGCTACAACGCACGTTTTAAATTAAGATTTAATTTTCAAGGTGCAAGTAAAGCCCTAAAACGCTTTTGCGCGCACAGAAGAAGCAGGCCTCTGGCTCCCCCCTCTAGCAGCCTTCGCTGGTTACCCGAAACCTCGGGGTCTTTTTCTTGAACTCAATAGAGGCACAAGAGGCATCCCATTCATGTTTCCCGTTGAACGCAAATCCTTCCAGTATGCGCCACATGTTTAATGCAAGAAAATAGAATCCGTGCTCAAAGTCCTTGGCCAGAGTACCTTCCCGTCAACGTAATTCTCCATGACCTGCTACGCATCAACATTCTCAAGCTACACTCCATTTAATCGTCAATCACGAAGTGATTGCGGGGCTTTCTTGGGCCTGAGGCTTGTTTAAGTGCTTATAAGGCGAGCATATCCCCCTCAGTGGGACTTGCGTGTCCAACGCACCCGCAGGCATACATTTGAAACTCTCCCCCTGAACACCAGAGGAGAACCTAAATTACTTACCTGAAGAATACAAACTCAGACACTGCGAGCCCAAAATCTGACTGCAGTGCATGCCGTGTAATCGCGGATGAGTATAGGTAGCGGGCTTTGTAAGCATCAACACACATCAACTCAGACTTCGAAAACAATTGTCTGGCTGGCGTATCTGTCTATACAGATATACATTTTTACTGCAGAGTACTGTAAACTCAATACAAAAAGGCGCGAGATTGTGTGCGTATGTGCGCGAGCCTCGACGCCTCTAGCTGTGAATGCTCGGAATGTTTAGAGAGTGCAGTAACTCACACACTAGCTGTCCCCCTCTTCTCATGCAGGGAACTCTGAGGGGCTCTTCAAGGGGAATAAGGGAGGTCTTTGGAAAGCTCTGCTTGACTTATGATCTGGTTTGTAATGAAGCGTGTCACAGCATAAACCCACGAGAGTGGTTCTCTATGGCCGGTTGAACCATAGGAATCCTTGCAGGTAGACGGATTGCTACGCACCCTTAGAGCTACCACAAATATGCTCTTCCCTTTAATCAGCGTGTGCCAAGGGACATTGGCCTCTCCTCACCTTACAAGTACGAAGCGAGGTTCATCTCCCACGAGCTGGTGAAACCTTTAGTTACTTGCTCATGCTTTCGGGGGTCGTTATCTCCCTGTTTTCGAAACTTCATCTACGCATCCACAAACGTTTTGTCGGCTGGCAACCCGTGCTTTGAGCAGTCGTGGAGCTAGTGCTTTCACATTGTGCTTTGGCAACGCCTCTATCTACGACCGAGGCCATGGAGGCGTGGTGCCCCATCATAAACTTTAATGGGTGTGAGTGCTTTTCAACGGTTTAGATGTAGTGTGAGCCATCGTCGATGTACACAGTCATCGTACCTTCTTATGAGGCTTATGAAACACCGTTTTACATGCCGTTGCACTTTAGCTGGGGATTAAGCAGTCCAAACGACACACAGAAATGCTCTCTACACTTCCGGGTGAGAGACGCTGTTCTTCGGCTACACGGGGAAAGATGGGGATTTGAAAGAGAGTATCTGTGAAGCTGAAGATCTAGTTGACTCTTTATTTATGTAACTTGTCAAGTAGTTCGTTAACATGAGGTAGGGTGATCTCTGCTTTAAAGGGATGTTGTACAGGGGCTTTGAGGTCAGCGCTTTTGATATGATCCTGCCGTGGCACTAAAAAGAAAGGGCCTCTCCTTAGACCTATGGAGAGAATATACTTAGCCATCTGTGCTTTTTCACTTGCATGTGCATGTGTAGGCCGTGTGAGTGGATATAATCCTACACTGACTTCGTGCACAAGTGCAGACGCCTGATATTGTATATATATCTGTATGTAATTAAACTATGTTTTCGTCGAAGCAGTCAGAAAGACAAGCAACAGCTGCGTATACTTGTAGAGTAATGCAAATTTTTGATTGTGCATCTGTCTACGTACCCCAGCTGTGACCCTTGAAATTTTCGTCTTGTGGAACAGACCTAGGTAGCTTTCTGTGCAAGAGCAAAATTATCCTCCCATATATGATTCTTTGGAAGTTCTTCTAAGTTTTTCATGCCAGATCAAAGAAATATATATGTATGTTATATATACCGAGCGCATTGTTATATACATGTTTTTATAGGTCTATCAACTCCACACGCCCCCACGCCAGCACATCCTATTACGGGGTATAGTGTCAGCAGCTAGATGCAACACGGCGAATTTATTATGTCTCGTTGCTGTGCAGCGGTGGCTGTGGTTGCATCTGCTCATGCAGGGCTGGTGCCGCAGAAGACCTTTGGGTGCTAACACTATTCTTGGAAAAGTAGGAGCGTAGCCTTCAAATAACATCCTTTGCACCAAACGAATGACTGGCCTCTGCGCAATATCCAGTACCCGCTATCGCTGCTCCCCCCTCTCCTGCACCATCCATTGCAGATACATCCCGGGTTTAGTCGTGGCCTAGGAGAGAAGTGGTATCGTGATCATCAGCCTGTTCCCTGTCTCCTCGCCCCATTTCGAGCTGCTTCTTCTTGAAGCTGTGGCTCTTTCTGCCCTTGCTGCAGCAATGGTCATGGTGACCTAGTCTGTGCTTAAGTCTATGGGACAAGAAGTTGCTGCACAGCAGCAATCCAGCGCCTATTAGTGAAACAAGGGTGTGGTGCGTGCTGACCAAACGTAGCACTACAGCATACCACTGCTGGTCTGTTTCCTCGTGGGCCTCCTGCTGCCCCTGCGTCGCATCTTGCTGTTCCTCCTCCTTCTGATTCTGCTCTAGATGCTGCTCATGATGGCTGTGGCTTGGAGACTCCTGCTTCTGCGATGCAGCAGCAGGTAAATGCATGTGTTCGTGCCCGTGATCGTGGAAGCTGCATCCAGCGTGTGCAACGAGCACCAGAAACAACCCCGCAACTCCCATCAGCAGTAGCCGCCTCTTTCGGAGCTGAATATAGTTTGCAGCTACAGCAAAGCCGCCGAGGGGCAGCACCACATACATTGCCACCTGCACACACACATGCGTAGGCGCAGATGAGCGGACAGCGCCATGAGTCGTACAGACACGGAGTGGGCTGATCAGCTAGACAGCCACTTCAAGGACACACTTCATGTGCAAGGGGCAAGGGTGTAGGCAGTCAAAGGAAGAGTTCGCGGCAGAGACTGACTGCACTGCATGTCCAGCCAGCCAGTGCTGCCACAGGCGGAGCTACTCAAGACCACATAGAAAAACATCCAGCTGGCCACGTATGTATGTGTACGTGAGCAATTTTGTACAGATCGGGAAGATAAAGGGTGAGGTATACCCATCGAGAGGCGGTGTGTATGGCTTCGAGGTGCTGTGTGTCGGCTACAAAGCCTGCCAAAGGAATCGCTGCCGTGAGCAGCGGTAGCAGAGTGCAGTCAAGGGCACATAGAATTGCCGCGAAATTGCTCCATTCAGACAGCCCCCATCTACGCCACACGCCACACACAGAAAGGTCCCCTAAAAATTCACACAGGGGAAGTCTAGTGGGCTTTGAATCGACAGGATTGTCAGTCAGGAACCAGTCCTCCACATTTGGCTATGGCCACTACAACTGAATTTCCTGGAGCAGCGTGTGCTACACTTTGAGAAGCTGGAAACCTCACTTCGTGATATTCAAGCTATGACGGTGGGAGTGCTACAAGAGTGCGCAAAACAGATGCAGCACAGCACTCATAACTCTCCCCACGCACAGCATGAAGCTTCTGCCCCCGTGTAAAAGAACCCCTCTGCATCAGAGTATTTGTGACGGCGCGTGCAGGAAATGGGGCTTTGCATTGGGAATATGGGGAGAATGACCTGGGAATCGCAGTGTTCATGCATTTTGCGATGTCGCTTCGTGACGATGGGAAGGGGTGTGCTGAGCTTGTTTGATTTTCCTGGAGGACTGGTGGCCACCTGTCTGCCTATGTCGTACCAAGTGCGTGAGTGCAGCGGCAGGAATAACTGCCGGTGCTGTTGCTGAGCCAGCGAGTGCAGCAATGGACCTGGGAAAGTCAGCGGCGCTGGTTGCGGCTGCCGCCGTTGCAAGAGCGATAAGGAATCATGGGTATACGTACAAAGAGAAGCGGCTGCAGCAACAAAGGCGGGGTGAACACTCGCCGCAAGAGCAGCGGCAGCAGTCGTAGAGCGGAACGCTTCAGCAGCAGACCGCACAGGCCAAGTGCAAAGTCCACGAGAGGAAGCCCGCTGCCTTCTCCCGCGAATACAAGCCCGAAGCATCTGATGGGCCGGCTCTCTGGCTAGTCCAGCCCACAAGTATCCGTTTGATGCATCCACCAAGTCAACTTTCTACACCGTACACCGATGGTCATTCAAAACACTGGCGATGAGAGGCCGATGCCACACACCGAAGCCAAGACGCCGCAGTGCATCAAACTAAAATGGCACGCAAAACTCTAAGAAACTGTCTACATTCGGATCGCGCCAAAAGCTGTAGGCACGGCGTCATGAAAAATCAACCATTACAAGCGACGACCCATCCGCAGCCCCGCAACGCAGCGCCTGCATTTTAGACCTTCAGTCCATAGTTTTAAAGGAAATATTGCTGCAAAACTACTAGAATCATCATGTGCACGGTTTATTTGTAGGGACTTTCTGGAGGAGTGGGCGCATTTAGCCTCTCTGTAAATGCACGAAGATGCGCGGATGAAGCGCCAGGCCACATGAGTTATGCTATGCGGGTTCTTCCTTTGTTTTTCGATAAGGAACCACCATCGTCGCGCTTTAGAGTGCAAGAGCGTTGTGATCAGTTTTGAATTGTGCGCGTACCCGCTTACGGTATGGGGTGTAGCGCATTACGCTGCTCGACCGGGGTGTGAGTGGGCCTGTGGATCATCTGTGCACATCGCATTTTCACTACCCTACTGCAAACCCCCAGCCATCTCCGTGAAGCCACAAGCTTCCACACGCGCAGGTCGAGCCTTCACACACTCTGAACAAACTTGCCTGTGAAGATGTCTGCCTTGGCTCTTACAGACGCGAGGGCATTTGCGGCGTCGTTGGATGCAGAAATCCGCTCTCTCTCCAACTTGGGGTACAAAGTCTTAGACACACCGGAGCACAGCCTATCTCTGCTTCTCGAGCAGTATGAGGCGTTCGTATTTGACATCGACGGGGTGCTGCTTTGGGGGTCGGCAGCGCTGGCGGCCGTCGGGGACGCCGTACAGCAGCTGAGGCGTCAAGAAAAAAGGCTCGTGTTTCTCACGAACACTGCTGCGAAAAGCAGAAGAAGCTGCGCAGAGGGGCTGCGTAGGGCCGGCATCGAGGTTTACGAAGAAGAGGTCAGTAAGGACGCTAGGCAGGCATACCAACCTACTATGAGGCGTGTTTCAGGGAGCTGGAGACTACAGAGTGGTCCAAGACTTAGCGAGAGAGAGAGATACATATATATATGTATATCTATATAGTGAGGGGAAACTAGGTATAGGTGTGCAGAAAGAGATGCCAAATATGGAGGCGCCAACGCCTGTGGCAGGCCGTGCACGTGACAGGAAAGCAGCAGCAACAGCAAAGTCTGCGGCATCATAGGGGGAGAATTCCCTCGACAACTCTTTTTTGTGTCAAATCGAATTTGGTCTCCTGCGGCACGCCTCGAGCGTCCTTTCTAAAACAGGAAAAGCCCGAAAATTTTGGCTCTATAGAAGGAGTGTACGCGTGTATGTCTTCAGGTGATTACCATGGCGTATGCAGCGGCAGTGTTCGTTAGAGAGGCGCATCCGGAGGCTTCCGTGGCCTTTGGCATAGGAGAGGCTGCAATGAAGGAGGAGTTTGCTGCTTCGGGCATCCTGTTGCTGTATGCGAAGCCCCAAGGGGAGCCAGAGCGGCAACACGTACAGCAGTTGGAGGGGCCGTTGCTCACTGCAGACACTGTTGAGCACTCCTCGACTGCGAAAAAATGCAATGGGTGTAGCGGCATGCAAGAGCAACAGGAAATTGCAGCCGCGGCGGGCGGTGCCATAATCGAGGACTGCCTAGATCCCCGAGTGAGTGCCGTTGTTGTTGGATGGGACAGGGCTTTCGACTATCACAAAATGGCACTTGCCTGCCTGTATCTTCAGCAAAAAAAGCCTTCCTTGCAGCAGCACGCAGAACGGCAGGGGCATCTCAAAGAGGAGAGAGACGCAGAACTGGGGAATCTGCCTTTTGTGGCAACCAACCGTGATGCGTACAACCGGATCAATGGGCTGCGTCACCCCGCAAACGGTGCTCAGTTAGCGGCTATCGAGGCCGTAGTGGGGCGGCAAGCAGTGTGCGTGGGAAAAGAATCGGCGTGGCTAGCCAAGTGGTTGCCCACACACCTGAATCTGAACCCTCAAAAGACACTAGTGGTAGGCGATAGGCTGGACACAGACATGCGATTCGCTGCTAACATTGGGGCCGCCTCACTCCTGGTGCTGACCGGCTGCACCACCCCACAGCAGCTGGAAACCTTAGGCGCTGATAAACCCCTCGCGCCCACCTACATTATCCCCCACGTGGGACAGCTAGCTGATGGATTCAAGCAATAGCCATGCCCCCCCAGCTAGCTCTCTGTTCGCTTTGGCTTGCTCCATGGGAATCACAGACTTTAGGGACCGGCCGCGCTGGCTTAGAGATGCCTTGCGGCCACCTAGGGACCCACCACGCCCAACCGAAGACGTGCGAGGCTCTTTGTTTGAGTACAATTCCTGTTGCGCTCCTCCCTCAAGCGCAGTCGTTTAGACCTTCTATGGGTGTTATGAACTTGGCGGAACAGGGCACCGCGTCTGCCTGACCAAGTCTATTGTACGCTCGCTGCTCCCTAGATGGCTTAAAGTTACCAGCGACTAGCCAGTGTTCAAACGAAGCGAAGCACAGTTCAACCTATATGGCAGTCTCAGCAAACTTGAAGACGTTAAATCGACGCATTTTTTAGTAGAGCTACATGCACCACCAAGGTGTTCTCTGCACTTTAGGCAGCGGAGAGTGTGACACAATGGCACTTTTCTACTGCGCTGCTACGAAGTCACTTCCTTTGCTCTATGACCAGATTGGCCAGGGCGGAGCGAGCTGTGATTGCTACTTCTACTCTTCGACAATCCCAACGAACGGTTTTGAGACTCTCTGAGAGCCGCAACAGACTGCTTCGCTGGCGAACCGGCAGAACTTTTACGCGATATTCCTGCCTGCTCTTCCGCCGCTTGATGTTGTTGCGAGGTGCTTCGCTGTCTCTGGACCTGTCGGAGTGCTGCTCCATTAGCCCTCCCGTTGGTCCGCTTCCCAGCGGCAGCCTTGCCCGCTGGCTGGTTGCTGCCTCCTGCCGCTGCTGAGGCCTCTTCTTCCTTCTTAAACTTGGGTAGGGGCCTCAGGTGCCACACACCCTGCCCCTCGCGGATCTCCCGCAGCCGTTGCAGCAGCAGCTTGTCCTCCTGCAGCAGCCCCCTTTCGAAAGACTCTCTCTTGGCTGTCCTCTGCAGCAACTCCAGCTCGGTCTTCTCTGCCTCAGCACGAACCTGTGTCACAGCAACAAGAGACAGCAGCGAGTTCCACGCCGTAAGGCACAGACACCGCCCCCCGCCGTGCTGCAAGGCGGAGCTGCTTTCTGGATTTTGGGAGACGAAGACTGCGTCCGATTCAGCAAGAGCAAGGTCAGGAACAGCATCATCAGGAACCACATCATGCGGTAGTTGATACACACCCTGGCGGCAAGTTTGTGATCGTCGCCGTTCTTGATGCGCTGAGCCATGAACTTAGCTTCTGCTGCCCGCTGAAGCTGCCCTCTGTCGCTGGCGCGCTGCTCGAGAGACAGCCCAGGGGGTTCCAACAAGGGGACTGAGCCAAACTGCAGTTTGTGGGGCCGGCGGGCCTCTGCAGCAAGCGGAGGCACATGCATGCGCAGATAGCACACGTGGATGCAGACATTCAGGCAGTCAGCTGAGGAAAGACTCCTCCAAAGAAGGAGTAGAGAGCACCGCCACTGCCCAGCAGAGACCGAGGTCAGGTTTTTTCAGAAATGGGGCAGATTTATGGGTAAACTGGAGCAGGGGTCATCTGACTGCATAGCGGCAAAATGCGACCACAACGTTAAATATAAAGCGAACTGAAAGTACCACAGCAAGTGGCACCCATACAAAATGCCTTACAGAGAGCACAGTCAAGCCCCCCATCCATCTGATACCCATTTATGAAGTACGTGAAGAAGCGCATTTGATATGAAGGAGCTTTCTGAAATAGCAACGTCTACGCCTCGCTACCTGTCTTTGTGAGGGAAATCCCCAGTATGGCGTCGCGGACGAGCATTTCGGTTATGCTCATTGCATAGGGAGGATCCTTGTCCCTGAACCACAGAAGCAAAAGTTGTAAACCCTTGCACTTGTTCTAGACCCAGAGTGTAGGTACGCCAGGAACACCGCTTGTCGTGTATCTTCTGATGAAGGGAAACGCTGTGAAACTCTACAGCCCAACTCCGAGCTTGACAGCATATGCCGGAAACTCCCTCCCTCTTACGTGCAGATTTCTACAAAGCTCGTCTCCTTGGAGGCCCATTCTGAGGGATCGGCATCGCCGAGGTACTTGGCAAATACAGAGACAAACGTTTCAAACCTGTGCGCAGTAAGCATTAGCATTTTATTGTGTTGGAAAGTCAGTGTGGCC
The DNA here is from genome assembly GCF_002999335.1 of Cyclospora cayetanensis. Lineage (NCBI taxonomy): Eukaryota > Apicomplexa > Conoidasida > Eucoccidiorida > Eimeriidae > Cyclospora > Cyclospora cayetanensis. The sequence continues at coordinate 50,732 of NW_020312145.1, read as the reverse complement.
TGCGCTCCCCCGAGTCGCTTGTTTCTGGGTGGTGTTTTGTATGCCAGCGAGAACATCTCAGGCCATGCCCCTAGTTGAAGGGTGGTGTGGTGTGTCAGGCACTGACGTCATTTTAAGGTCGTCCGTCGCCCTTTCGTTGGCGATGAGGTGAGACTCGACGAGCCTCACAGAATTCAGCATAGCTCGCAGCTTCTGCTCCCCCGCGCGGGTCTGCAGCCGGATACACCCAGGTACGACGAAGGTTTGAGAGCTGCGCATTGACACACTTTCACGCACAATAATCACAGTCTCGTTTTTCCACGAACTGAAAGCCGGCGAGGAACACGGGCCAGCCGGCCAAATATCGAGATGTGGACTCGTGCCTACCACTTCTAGCAGCTCGTCTCTGTTCCTGAAGACCTTTCCCAGCCATTTCTGCCACTGGGGCTTCTCCTCACTCCCCTTCTCGCGTTTTCGTTTGATTCCAAATATTTCAAAGAGCCGCTCATCCCTCTGCAGAACCCAAGAGAAATCCTTTGTGCGGAGCCAGCCGGAATCGTCTGAACATCCGCGATTGAATGCCTCCCATAAGAGACAGAGATTCTCGGTCTCCTTCTCGGTCCTTCCTCCCACTTTCTGCTGCAGCAAAGTGTCGTAGCGCCTCTTTATCAACTCAACCTCCTTGGCTCCCTTCCTCTCTAGCTGCCTTGTCTTTGTATTCAGTACCAGCGTAGAGGACTCGGACGCTCTCGAGGACTCTGGTTTCGCTGCTGCCGCTGCCGCTGCCGCTGCATCTGCCTCGGCCCGAAGAATTGCCTCCTCCCGACTCTCTCTACAGGGGACTGGTGCGTTTGGCGGTCTCAGGGGCTCAACAGCTTGTGGCTGCCGATACAGCTGGAATCTGCACTTTTCCGACACCCCCGCCCAGTATTGTGCGCTCAGCGGCTCTCCTTCAATCTCCCCGAACTTAACCCTCCTTTCCCTCAGTCCTCGCTCCTTTCTCCATCTTTGGAGGCTTCCAGCATCAGAGGCGGACCCCCAAATGCTTTCCACCGTGCTGTGCAAAGTTTGCTGATTGGCTTTGAAAGAGTCCCCACTGCAGCTGCCGTGGCTGTCACTCAAAGAGCCTCCATGGACCCCTAACCGCCCTGTAGAAAAAGGCAAAACCAAGTCGTTTGCTGGAGGTTCTTCTATCTGGGCTGCCAAGGGGTCCCTTGTACCTCGGAGCGTTTGCGCAGTGTAGATCTGGCCAGGAACGAGGCCTACCCGTAGCGGCGATGATTTGGACATTGTGTCTTTGGAATCACGTTAAAAACAATGAAGAAAACAGTAAATATGGGCATAAAAAGCCGGAGAAAACACATTTATGCCAAGCAATAGCACAGCCGCGTGGGCAAACTGCCCATGCAGCACAGGAGACACCGAGTACAGTTCACGGACTTTGTTGTCACTCTTAAGGTTCAAGTGGAACTCACTAAAACAGGATAAAAGGCTACGATTACGCCCCTGAAGTCGAACTTTTGGAGCTTTGAGCTTAAGATAATTTGCAGGCTCCAAGGCGGTAGCGGTCTGGCCTGGCCCCCGCCCGCCTGAACCCGTCCTTCCCATGAGCTTTCCGTGCATTTCCTAGCAAAGAAGGAAGATCATATCAATGGTTAATTTAACTTAATGTTTACTGGTTTTTTATTTGCTTGTCTACCGAGGTAAATGCATCAAGCGGCGGCAAAGATGCCCTTTTAGGGAACGCCATTGGCCTCTTTCCCAGACCTGAGATGGTTCAATTCGAATATTTGGACGCCCGCTAATGTTGATACCACTGCCGACGCACTCAACTATGGCATTATACCCACTTAGAAGCACTGTAAGTGGGCCTAATTCGATTTGTTGGGGCTAAAATTGGCTGTTAGCACTCTTGGGAGTGCCACTGTTGCTGTACTAATCTTTCCGAGAGAGCCAAAACGGCCCCCCAACCGCTGGACATAATCTGAAGGCTGTGCTTGCTGTCTGCTTCGCAGTTTCCAGTGAGCGGTACAGCTGTAACTCAAAGCTTATCCACACAAAGTGAACGGACCAGCAGCTGCGCACCCCTGCCTGCGTGGCTCCTCAGACTCAAAGGGAATCATCACTGCAGTGGCCTGGATCAGACGAGTACCCTGTGAGTGCAGCTGCATGCATACATTATACGTAAGCAAGCCGCTGGAAGAATACTTGTGCGCAGGGAGCACGTCTAGAAGTTGAGTCTTGAGGGGGGCCAGGGTCGGCAGGCGTCCCTTGCTGCAGGCTCTTCTCCGCATTGTCTTCAGCACACAACTGCACAAACGCCATCTCCAAAAAAAGTCTTTTACACTGGATCCGCACACCTACCTCCCTATGTTGCGGTTTCTTGACTCTGCGACTGTTGACATTGTACTTGCCTTTATCGGGATGAGCTATAACTGGTGTTGGCTGTGTGGTATGACTCTCCACTCGTTGCATATAGGGTGCTCCATGCAAAATATTGTGATCGATAAATTCTCTAGTATGGCCATTCTTAGGGTGTCATGAAAACTTCTTGGCGCTTGCCGTATGAAAGTTCCACTGCTCTTTGGGGGACCGTTTCCGCCTCGTATGCTCGTGTGTGGCCTTGCTAGGCCGCATACATCTATTCTTCATCGAAAGCGCTTATTGCTACGGCTGCAGTCATAATGAGGTATGAGGCCAGCGGAGTTGGGGAGGCTGTCGTCCCTGTGCCTTCGATGGACGTTGGTGGTACAGTGTGGGGCTAATGCGCAATCCCAGAACAGGGGACTGGACACAGAAGGTAAAAGGGAGAAGCGGAGGAAAAGACTCCAAATAGCTTTAGAGGGCACACCCATACATTGCAGAAAGAACAGGCATTGTAGGGGACCGAGTCCATGCGCGTAATCCTTTTAGTGACCTCTCGCAGCAGCTATAGGTCTTGCTGTGTCAATTAAAGCTTCCGTGGCTTTTGTTTTCCTTGATACCTGACTCCAAAGCAGCCCCATAAATGAACAACTTTCGGTCAAAGGGGCACAAAAACCCATTTACGCCTGATACTTTCTGCTAACAAGAGGCCCAGTATGTGACTTCGCTGTCGCTGTCAACCCTTTCCAGTAAAACTCGATCCCGTTTGCCTCTTACCCCAAAGGAACGGCTTACAGGTTGCCTGTCTTACTATGTTGAGGCTCCAAGTGCATACTCGAACAGTGCAAATAAACAACACTAGCAGAGGGCAGCCCACCCGGCGCATCCCGCAGGGTCACCTAAGGGCCCCTTCCCGGTCCACGCTCTGTTTGTTGCAAATCGGAGCATTTCTCTTGCTTCATTTTGTAGATTTCACTGGAAGTTTAAGGTTGATTTAGTACAGTCAAAGGATCTCCTCATAGTCGCAGACTGAGCAGTTCCACTAGGGGGCCCTGCAATGGCGGTGCAGTGGGTCAGGGCGGTCCTGGGGCCGCTGCGCCTGCTCTGGCAGATCAGCGTATTCTGCCACGAGACTGATGCCCCCCTTGGTTCTCAAAAAAAAGAATTTAAATCGACAAGGTAAAAAAGGAACATAGGAGTATCACACTGAGGCCGTCCTTCTCCCCGCGCGCGACCACGGAACCCTTATCCTTTCTCGAAGGTCACTCTCGCGAGTCTCCACCCAGCAAGCAGAAACGCTGCTTTCATAGGGGGCCTTGGTGGCCCTTAAGGGCCCACATGCGCCCCAATAGGCCTCTCTTAGGTTTTTCGGGGTACCCCTATGGGGGAAGCCTCTCCCTGGAAAGGCGATCTCGATGTCTGCTAACCTCCGAAGGGCGTACAAGGAGCCCTCACAGCAGGACAAGAATTAGAATCATTCAACAATGAAAGACGATGGAAGCCAGTCTCGGCAGAGGGTTGTGCCCTCGAGCGTGTTGTGCCCGAAGACAAGAGAAACTGGAAGCAGACGCAGACTGCCGCGTTGCATCTACCAGGCGAATCACTACGACTCATTTGGTGCGTAGGAGCGTGGCAGACACGTGGCCCTTGCATGCCTTGTCGTTGTTCCTCGCTGCCTCCTTTCCGCTTTAATGTTGCTTCCTTTTTCCTGGGGTCTCTCTGTCTATTCATGCGTCTCGATCTGCTTCGGCTGTCTCCCCGAAGAGCTGCCCACGCCTCTGCACTCGGCTGCCTTCTCCCTGGACACCCCGGCTTTGGCTGTCTCCTTGGACGGCGGGGGACTTATCTTCTTCGACCTGTGCGCTGCCAACACGGCAGTTGCCGCAGCGCCGGAGCACGTTGGTGAGTCCGTGCAAAAGAGGAAGGAAAGCGGTAGGGGCAGTCCTCCTCGCAGCAAACCAGGCATGCACGCGCGCTAATCCTACGGCTGCAATACCATTGCGACGCATGCCGCAGAAGTCGCATGTTCAGAGGCACTGAAGAGCGGCAACGCTAGCAGCTGCGGCAGTCACAGCGGCACCTGCTGCTAGGCCTCCCCTGTACACTATTTGCGCTCAGGCCGAGTGAGGCTTGTGTGCTTTGGACCCACGAATTCCTTTGGAGACTCCACGCTTTATGGAGCTTGCGAGGTGACTGCCTTGCTGCTGCTGCTGCTTTTTCTGATGCTGCAGATGCCGTTACTCCTTGTGCTGCTGCTTCTGCTGCTGCCATTTTAGCAGTCTCCTAGAGTACATAAGCTTCTCTTTTATGTGAACGCCCCTGATACCCTCGTGAGGGCCCTTGCACACATCTTGTCTTTTGAAGGCTGCTGGTGCTGCTCTTGAGGCCTACTGTTGAGCGCTTTTCTGATTGACGCAGGATGGTACGATCCGTCGCTGGGTCCTTCGAGGCTTTGAAGACCTTGTGGAAATTGAATCCAGTCCGTTCACACAAATGCGGCACTTAAGAGGGCGTGCATGTTCAAGAGACGTTCTGCGCCTTGCTCGTGGGGCCCTTTGACCGCTTCCTGAGAAGCCTTCAGTACACTTTGACGCACCTGTGCTTTGCGCAAGGTTTTGCAAGCTTCACGGCCTTTCTCTCTCGGGGACGAACCAAGGGTGACGGGCTGCTTTCTCTGAGTTGTGCCTAAGTGGTGTAAAAAAAAAAAATCTGCTGCTGCTCCGGTGCTTTTGCTGCCGCCGCAGTTCCCTTCAAAGAGGAAGTGGTGTCTCTGTTTCTCAGTCATTCGGGCCGCTCTGTAGTGGCAGTAGGTAAGAGCTAGAACCGAGGTTGTGAGGTGATATTAAGCAGCAATGCTGCGTCGGCAGCGTGTTTTGCCGGTCTCTTTCTAAAAAAGAGCAGTAGCCATTACATCGCATCCTCTAGAGAGGATACGTCCCATTTGCTTCTCTTCCTCGCTCTACTGCATCTCTGCTTCCTTTGCTGCTCACGTTCCCCAGCCCACTTCTAACCCAGTGTAGTTTCCCCCTTTTTGTCTCCTCGTAATGGCTAAGGGCGCGTCGGTCTCGTGATGGTTGCCAGCACGCTTTACTCGGAGTGTCTACAGTACACACGACTGCAGTGGCCAGCGAGGCCGCATGATGGCTTCAGCTGCCCTGTTGCGCCGTCTCATGAAAACCCGAACAGCAGCTGCTACGGCAACAGCTGCAGATTCGACCAGCATTGGTGTTCGCGTCGGAGCTGCGAAGTGGCGGAGGCCCAGGTCTCTCATGCTGAATCTGCCCACACATCCCCCAGTGCAATCGGCACTGAAGTCTCGGCATGTGTTTTGCTGGCGGATGTCTTGCTGCATCCCAGAGCGCCGGAAAGTGCAGACATCTTCTACGTGGCAATTACGTCGCCAACGCATGGATTGATGGTCCTCAACATTATCTTGAGCGAGCCTGAGTACACGCACGAGTTCTCCGCCTCCCTACTCCTCACTAGACACCTTCCCGGCTGCTTCTCCGGCCTCAGTGCAACAACCGCGCCACTGCCCGAAGGACTCCTCTTTCCAGCAGACCAGCAGCAGCAACAGCCGCCACAGCAGCTGCCACGACAGCAATCGCAGGTGCTGCGGAATGAGGGGCTGTTGTCGCTTGATTCTCTGGCATCCGTGGAGCTGAGGGGCACGTACCTGACCCGTGTAGAGGAAGCTTCCCGCGAGGACCTTTCGACGTATGCGGGAACTAATGTACTTTTTTTGGCATGTCTGTCACCGCGTTCCAGGCTGTTGACTCTCGTATGTCTCATTCCTAATGCTTACGAGTACCCGGGTTGCGATGTGCATGCAACAGTCGTAGAGCTAGCACCCATGGGAGACCTCGGGGGGCCTCCAGAAGAACTCTCTGGGGCCCCTTGGCCGCGTCATGGGGGCCTCGTGCTGACCTGGTTGGGGGGCGAAGGAGAGGCAACCGACTTGGGAGCTGTCGCCGAGGACGAAGAGGGAGAAATAGAGAGAGAAACCGAAGAGGCACTCCTCAGCAAACAAAGGGAGTGCTGCCGACGCTACAGGAGACTCCTCTGTGTTGGGGCCTCTACGAGCTCCGTCTTTGTTTATGAGATCTCGTTCTACAGGTCTCCCGGTGACTCCCCCACCAGCACCACCAAAGCAAGCGTGGCAGCGGAGCAACCGGGAGAGCAGAGAAGGAAACTTGTACCAAACCTGCGCTTTAGGCTGAGGCTAGTATACAGGTTGGATGGTAACCGAGGTAGCGGGCAGCTTCTGGTAGTTCCCCCCAGCATTGTGGGTGGCCGACGAGTCCTCGCCTGCAGCAGTGGCCCCCACCTGCTGAACCTCTTTGAATTTACGCTTCTACCCAATCCCGACCTCTTTGCGCTGCCTCCTGAGAGCGCCTCGGCTACAGAAACGGCTGGAGAAAATGATGCAGGGGCCCTCAGCCGCCAGCAGCAAGCAGCCTTTGATGCGGAGCACCACGCAGCAGCAAGCACGCAATACATCGCGCACCTGCAAGCCGCCTTCTCTAATGCGGCTGCCGCTGGTGCGGTTGCCAGGTCGCAGCAAGCAGCAGCCGAACCACAAAATTCAAGCGTCGTTGTGCATCACAACGCAGAACTTCAAATGCAGCACCTCATGCAGCCGTCTCTTCGGGAAGCGGCATCAGGAGGAGCATCAGAAAATCCGCAGCAGGACGCAGCCCTTAAGCGGCAGATCGAACAGATCACCGCTGACCTGGAGGCTTGCACTCTGAACAATCGGCAGCTGGAGCGTATGCAGCAACAGCAACTGCGGCAACAGGCCGACAGCCGACCCCCCTGGAATAGCCGTTTCTCTGTCAAGGGATCAGAGTATGACCACCTTTTTGCGTGAGGCACGAGCAAGCAGCACTCTTACTGCGTCGCAATCAAGGCATCAGCGGTGCCAGGTAGCTCTTAAGGCCAAAGTGAATCTGCATAATCACTAGAGAGGGCACTGCTGCTGCTGCCGCACATCAGTTTAGGTGGTGGATCAGCTACTGCTGCCTCGTTCAATAGGCATCCATTCGCCGGCGTTGTCAACGTTTTAAGCGGGGTCATGAAGATTCAGGTAGCTGCATAATCTATCCAGGTGTACTAAAAGCATGAACAAGCACCCCTGCAGGTAACGAAGAGTCTGATCTACGCGGCCGCTGGTCAGGGTGCCCCACACCTCACTTTGTTTTAGCATGAAGGCCACAGAGATACGGGCAACACAGCTAGTTAGAACGAGGGATTGGGGAACTTATAAAATCTGATGGGGAACCCGTGCCCATGGGGGCATAGCGCAGAAAAGGCATTTGGCATTGACGAAGAGGAGTACAAGTGAAGAGAGCCACAGACATACACACGAACAACGGCGAAGGCGCACTTAGGGTCTCACAAAAGCACAGTACAGTGGTAGAGAGGGGATGAGAGACAGCAGGACAGAGACCTATGGGGAGAGAAGTGAAGTGGAGACGTGGGAGATAGAGAGAGAGAGTTGCACGAAAAGTTGCACGCCCCCATTTCCTCCAGCCTTTTTTCCCATCCCCAGCATTGAAGCGGAGAATAGCTGAGAGCAGTAGCTTCCCCAGCTTTTATGCAACGCTGTTGAAGGCCTTTCCTATGGCTAAGTTCCACAGGGCAGGCCGGGTCCACCTGGACCCCATACTCCCAAGCGCCTACTGGGGGGCCTCTGGGAAACTCCGCAGTGCTTACAGAAAGTTCTGTTAAATCGTATGTGCTGCTGCGCACATAAAAGGGTAGGCAACCTCAAGGCCGATCACAGGCAAGAGAAAAGTGTAGAGCGTTCGGGTGAACTGGCGTGTCGCTGGCACTCCCTGCGGACAATTCTTGCCTTAAAATCACGTGGCCCGCTAGCTCTTCAGCGCCGGCATGGTGCTGAGTAGAAGGTCGTATCTTTCAAAGTAGCGAAACGCACAACGGATGTGATAGTACGGAATAGCGCACACAGGGAGAATCGTGGGGAAGTAGGCCACAGAGATGGGTGGCTGAGGACTACAGAGACTGACACAAAAAGTGGCAACAGCAGAGCTACAGCAGAGCTGGGATTCACACTACGGAGAAACGCATTAAGAATATTCCAAGCATCAAGGGAATGAAGCTGTTTTGGACCAAGCGGTTTTATGCTGCGGTTATTTGCATGTCGCTGGTGGTCCGGCTCGGTACCTGCTGGAGGAACCAGGAAAGACAGGCTCCAATTTTCTCGAGCACAGCCCCAATGCATATCCAATTCTCACGCTAGTACTTAATCTGGTGCTTTGAGTTGCTCTTGCCGACTCTAATGCTCCTGTTGTGAGCCACAAGTTGAACCCCACTTCTCCAGCTTGCTTAAAAGCGTATGTAAGCTTCGTTCGGGTGTTCTGCAAGCATGCGAAGGCAGGTGACAGAATAAGCCAGCTGTATAGCACAGAGTTTCATTTTAGCCTTCGCGCTGCAGGGTATCGATATTGCACAGTCAGCTAAAGGGCCCCCACTGCTTTTGCTCTCCGCTCTCTTTGGTTATGCTATGGCATCTTGAGATACTTGTGCTATCATCCAACATTTTGTATTGAGGGCGTTAAAGTACCCTTTAGAGCTAAGGATTTGGGATTGTGGGGCAATAAGTTCACTGCACTGCCACAGGGTCCGTAGCCCTAGTGGACAGGATTTCCTTCACACACGCTGGAGAGAGCCACAGCAGTACAAAAATCAAGGAATCAGGGCTGCATGCAGGAAACTCGATATTGCTAGGTTTTAGCAGCAGTGATTCTGGCGATACACCCGACCGCTCTGAAACGTTCTGGTGAGGCAACTGGGTAAACATTCATATTGTGTGTACAAGTGCATCCTTGCCTGCACTTTTTTTGTGTCTGAACATGTTCCTAGTGAAATTAGTTTAGGTTTCTATGAGTTACTCTGCACTTGAACACTCGATTAGCATTCATTTCAATGTCACGGACAGCTGCGCGCTTCGAGGGCCTACACTGGTTTTTGGACTGCAGAGCTCTATGGGTGCGCCGGACAGCTCCAGCCTTTAGATGACAGATCCCTGATACAAGGTAGATTCGATACTTTTGCTTGCGTTAAATCGAAAACCACTTCGCACCATACATGGGATCGCTAATTCAAATCTTTTGGTACTGGTTTCGGCCAAGCAACTGACGCGGCAGACATTTTCCACGCAGCATCTAGTCAATGCTAAGGCAGCAGCACCAGCAGCACCAGCGACACAGAGAAGCACTGACGCAACATGGATCCGCACAGCTACGAAGACTGGTGAGAGTTGCACGGCACTACAGTGCTTTCTCCACCTCACCCCTGGCGAGGCACCCTAGAGCAATACGCAGGGTTCGCCCAAGGGGGCACCATAAGGCACCATAGCTTGATCCTCAAAGAACGAAGCACACATCAAGGGAGGACCGTTGTAGGTTACCCTCACCTTCTGCTATTGCACCTTCGACGTCTTCTGACGAGGAGCTCGCCAGATCCCCGACAGATGCCTTATCGTTGGTATCCAGGAGGCTCCGCTCATCAGGGCCAGCTTCTGTCGAAACGCGAAATCTTGCACGATGCCAGCGGCGGTTCGAGGAGGTCGTCCAAAATTAGGGGTCTCCGACAGAGCATCTTGAGGCGCGGGAGACGGCGGGCTTTAGGGGTCCCAAGGATCTGACGGCCTGGCTGGAGGGATGGTAGAGGCGTCTAGAGCGACTAAAGTATATAAGAATATGCTTACGTAGCTCTGAACGTCAGCTTAATTATCTTCAGAGATGACGGCAGTCCATTAACAAAAACAGACTCCCATGCCAAGCGAAGCTGCAGCCACTCAGACACTTATGGCTGCCACTGCTGCCGAAGAAGCCGTAACTCCATTACCCAGCCCTGTGGCTGCTAACAAGGTGGATTTTTGCAGCTATAAATGCAGTAGAGGCAGTACCGCACACCACTGCCACCCAGGGAGGCCCCCTGGATCGCCGGCAGTGGCAATGGCTGCTGTTGCCCTTTCTAGAGCACACGCGCCGAGGCGCCTGGAGGAGTCAGCACAAATCCTTGTGAATAATCCCCCTCAACAATACGCTTGCGCTGGTGATTTCGATGTCCTACGCAAGATGTAGTGACAATGGGCCGCCTAAGTACTGGCATAACATCAGCCATGATTGCTGCCAAGCTATCAGCTAGCCCACCAGATGATCCATCAGCCAGTCCAGCAGCAGCAGGACCATAAACCAAACAAGAGGCGGTATTCTAGCAGCAGTGGCTGCATTTGGTCTTACTGCTCTGCACCAAATCCTTCTGAGCTGAAGATCCCAGCCAGCGACCGTTTTCTCGGCTGCTGTATGATTGTCTACAGATCACTTGCTTGCAGTACCAGCAGCAATATTCATGGCGAACTGAAGCGCACCACTGATAGCACCATTAGCGCCGGCGAGACAAAGAGCAGAGTTATCCTCTGTAGTAGCGCATGAGTCGCACATGGCTTAGTTTCGCATACTGACGCCCGTTACCCCGTTAAAAATATAATGAGCGTACCTACTCTTCTTTTTGAGGACTAAATTCATCGAAGCCATGAATTCTACTTTTAAGAAACAATCCACTGTTTAATAGGGATAAGAGTGCAAAACCAAGGCACTCCGAGTTAGGACTGAGGGTAGGCGCAAGAGCAGTAGACTTCGGAACTCGGCTTTGAGAGGTCGTACAATGGAGCTAAGAGCGTAAGCCTTAAGTTGCTCTGGGAGTGTGTCTATGTGGGAGCTGCCGGTTCGCTGTCGCACACAAAATATGCTTGCATATATCTCTCCAATGTGGACAAAAGTCCATCCATGGCTGCCGTTTAGCGCTGGAGAAGTTCAGCAAGCCCGCATAGACCTTTGCTTTGAGGCGGATGCCCGCCGCACACAGGGGTGTTCCAAACGACCATCTGCATCTCCGTTGTTGCCCGTGTAGCGGGCTGCAATTGCTGTTTCGCTGGCTACTTCCATCATGTGGAGCATCAAATGTTTTTCTACCCTACACTTTGCCGTCGGTCCTCGACTGAGAATTTACAATAGGGGCTGAAAAGGCGTCAACACGAACCCCGGAAAGGACACTTGAAGATTCGCAGTGCACTTCCCGTGAAGTCTGTTTAATCCGAACTATTCCTGCACTTCTGCAAACAGCAGCAGGCCCTCCTCCCTGCGTCACTCACCGCGGCTTCCACTCCTTCAGCGACGTCGGCATGCCTGCACTTGTTGCGCGCTCTGGGAATCTGAATCTCTCTAGAGTCGGAAAAACTGTTTTCGGCCTCACATGCTGCAGGTGAGGGGCCCTCACTTCTGCTCGCTTATCCGCAGAAGAGAAGGCAGCTGCTGCTACGCGTGGGCCGGATGTCAGCTCCGACGCGAATTTTTGCATGACGATTTGTCTGTTCTACAAGGATCGGTCTCCCGGATGCCTACTAGGGCCGCTAAGAAAATTAGTGGGGCACAAAGCTCTTTTTTCTAGGGTAAGAGGAGAGAAGCGGTAGCTTGTGATCGTTCTTGTGGGCGTCTGAAGAGGCGTGCAAAACAAAAATCGAGAAGAAGCAGGCCACGCAGCCCGAAGAAAATCGTTGGCTCACGCGTCAAGAGGCTTTCGATGCAGCAGGAGTGCCGCCGTCATCAACGAGGATCAAGAGCGAAGCTTCCGACTGTGCATTAAGGCGCATGCCGAAGGACATTCTCAGGGCCGTGGGAGGACAGGGGTCCCTTGAAGCGTCGCACAGGATATCGGCGCGGTAGAATTATTTTGCAAGAGTGGACAGCCAACAGCTATCCAACGTCAGCTATCGTTGACGCTGAAGGGTAAGCGCTCTCCCCGAAGCCGCTGGTTGAATGGTAACCCTTCGGCTTAGTGCTGAAACCCAGCATTTACTTACTAAAACTTTCTCGTCCTCCTCAGCCCTCAAAGCCATGAAGGGCCATCTTGACGCTACTGCTCGGGGGCTGCATTTTAGGGTAGACGCGTGCTAGAGCTAGCCGACTGGCACTAGGTACAACGGTGGCTAGCTACGGTGCGTCTGAGCGTGCCTATGTGCGTGTGTATGTATGTATGTATGCTGGTTTGTTAGTTTGTCTGCCGTCACCCATGATATTCAGCCGAAGTCTCTCTGGACCCGGCCCAGGATGCACAGTGCTGCGAGGTGCTCATGAAAAAAGCAAGCCCTAATGGATAATTCTGCCGTGATAAGCTCGTAACGTTGCAATGTGCGCATGCAAGTACAACTTTGGCTCTAGGATGTGTTGTCGGGCAAGCTCTTAAGCCCAGATACTTCAGTGGCATGCGTGCTCGTCGGGGGGGTTGCTGAGGGAAAGAAGCATTAAGCAAACACTTGCAAGACGCAAAGCCTTCTGTCCAAAGCCTTGTGCGTTGCTGCACATGGAAATTCGTTGAGTTGACACGAGTCCTGAGCTTTCCATCCTGTCTCTTGTGTCATACTAGAGCGCATCCGGGCTCGTGACTCGGAATCAAAGACATTTTAATGAAGTTTCTGTCAGAGTGAAGTGATTTGCCGCGTTTCGTAAGGGGGGCCCACGACGCCAACTGCAGGGAAACAACAAACCGAGCTTGCGCCAAAGCCTTTGCTTCAAGCACCGAGCACATTCGTTCACGAAATCATTTGTGGGAGCCGTATGAATTGTAGTGGTACAGGATTTTCTGCCAGTAACACAGTTGAAGAGAGAGAGCCAACTCCAAGCGGCATCCGTTGCCAGCCCTGACGCAACCAGTGCGGAAACGAGTCTACCAAAATTACTGCAGGGGATTCGACTCTGCAGCTTTTCTGGGAGACTTTAAAGTCTTGTTTTGTAAAAAAGTAATTTCTCCTGAATCCTGCCTACGTATGTTTACTGAATTGAACCACCCGTGCTGGATCGCACTGGTACCCCGGGAAGCGTGTATCTCGACCGCCGATTTTTCACGAGCTTTGTGGGCTTCTTCCTAATCCACTGCCCTCCAGGCGCACTCCCAGTGCTCTCGCCATTTGTGGGAGCTTTGACACCAGCAACCAGAGCTGGCGGTAGCACTTGGGGCATACAGCAGCGTTTGACAGCGCTTTTCCCCAACAACAATGTCTCGCTGGAAGAAGTTCAACGACGATGACGTTCCAGACGACTTCGTTCTTCCTCCCGGTGCGTTTCCGTGAAGGGGGGGAGAGGGGGGCGGGCGGTGAGTGGGTGTTCGTACACTTGGGATGAGAGGCTCCGGGATGAAGCGAAGTTTGATGGAAGATCTTCCGGCTACTCGCGTTGCTGCAAGAGCCGGCGGGGAACAGTTTGAATTGTGCGGTTTTTGCGGGGCAGGTGACGCGGTTCGTGGTCGCTTGTTATTCAAAAAGCATTGCGCACAGTGCCATGTCATTGAAAAAGATGAGCCCGTGAAAACCGGCTGTACTCTGGTAAGAAGATACTCACGCTTCCCTTCATATGAATGCATGTCTCTCTCTCTCTCTCTGTGTGTGTGTGTCTGCGTATGTGGCACTCTTGACTTGTTGCTGCTCCTGTTTGCACGACTTTCTTGCGTGGCTGTTTCCCCTTTAGGCGGCTTCCTTCTCCTTGGCGCCCCGCCCAGCACGTCGGAACTTTCTACCTACGGGGGCTTTCCAATTTCAGGAAAATATGTGTGTGCATCTGTGTGTCTGTACAGCTAGGGCCTACCCTCTATGGGGTGTATGGCCGTACAGCTGGATCTGGCCCGCGGACGTCCCTTATTGACTCTTCTCAGGCTATCAAAGACTCTGGAATTGTTTGGACAGGTGGGATTCGATGATGGCGGCATGAAGGAGGGAATCTGCACGGCTCATCGGTCTTTGGAGTGTGCTGCCTGGGTGTTGCTGTGGTTCCTTGGTGCAGAGGCGTTGCATAGCGGGGGGGGGGGTGGGGGGAATAGTGGGTTACGGGTTAGATGCCAAGTATTTCAAGGTGTATGGGATTTGTCTGGTTGCGTCTGCTGTAGATATCACGCTGATGCGCTACCTGAAGAACCCTCGGCAGTTCACGCAGCATCCCATGAGTATGAACTTTAGGGGCCTCGACAACTGGCAGGTAGGGCTTGGAGTATGTTGTATATATAGGACCGCCCTATGCAACATGATGCCATGAAAAGAAACAGGGAGGCGGCAGTTCGTGCAGGACGCTTGTGGTTGTAACTTTATGGGCGTAGGAATCGTCCTACCGCACAGCGCTGTCTTGCGTTGGCGGGCTTTTACCGAGAGAGTGTTTTCATGGATATTTCTCAGTTCCTCGCTCCGTCTTAGTATGGGTGTACTTGCCTTCTTCCCTCCTCCTTTTTCCTGACGTAGTGCGTGTATATACACCTTCTTTCGGTATGTCTTATTGAGGTTCGAGTTGGGTTCAAACCACGCATGAGGACTTGTGTGCGCTCGCTTGGTAGGACCGCGTTGACTTGATATGGTATATCAAGGCCGCATGCGATGACAACACTGAGTACATCAAAGACATCCTCTCGTCGCGCCCAAAATTGCGGCAGTCAGACTCGCAAAAATCGGCAATGGGAGCTGGTAGGGGCGATCAAGGGCCCCCTGGAGGTCGCACGAGCACCCCCAGTGGTAGTGGGAAATTATGACTCACTGGGGATGGGTGCAAGTGTGGAGTCACGAACTGTGGAGAAGCAAGACTTCGACCGCGCGGCAGGGGTTTCGCTGTTTTTCTGGCTGTGTCAATACACGACACCACCGGGAGCGGGCAGGTGTAATAACGGGCATGTGCGTGTTTAGTTTTATTTCCAAGAGAAGACCATCTAGGAGTAGATAGGCTCTCAGCGTAAAGGCGGCCCCCTTCCCCCCTCGCTGCCTATTTCCCTTAAACAAGCTCTCTCTGTATGCTGTGGAGACCACTAAATTGTCTTGTGGTGCCCAGCTTCAATGTACTATGAACGTACAAGTTTCTTAGAGCGTTGCAAAGGTGGTAGCGACAGCGAGAAAGCAGCAGCAACAGAGCAAGCTAAACCGAGCACCAGCAACATGAAGGGCCCCTGGAAGTAGCAAAGGCGAGAGAGCGGCGGCACTCGGGCTGACATTTGTGGCCGTATGGGCTGCACGTATGTGCTCATTTTGGCTCCAATTGTCATGTCGTTGCTCTCATACACACCCCTCGTCATACATTTTCTGCTGTGGCATTGTCGCACGTTATCCTGGTTCTTAACATCTCTGGTAGAGATCACTCAACAGCTTGGGAGTAATGGGGAAGGCACTGCAGCATACAGGCTGGAGCGCACATGGGGTCTGCCACCTCGACAATCTCCGGTTACTCGACGCGTTTGTTGCATGGTATAGGATTTACCCATTAGGATTCAATGCCCAGTTTTTACGGTTACGGCAGAGTTAGTTGTGGGAGCAGTTGCATCATGAAAAACAAACGGTCCATATCGTTTTTACTTTGAGCCGTTTCAAGACACCTGATGCGACGTAAATGGGTCAGGTAGCAGCAGGCGCTGTGAATTCTGTACAACTGGCCCGAGCGACGACTAAATAGAGTGGTGGTGCATGCTTCATTCTATCCTTGAAATGCGCTTGTGGCTTCCACGCCACTCCACAGCTACACCGGTACACCAGGTCTGTATGCATTAGCTAAAACTGCGGGCTTATTGGGTGTATGCACTCTACGTTTCTTTGCGAAACTGCAAGGCTCAGCCATACTCACGGGGTACGTCTGGAAGCCCTCAAGGCCTCCAAGTTCTTCGCTAGTCTGCACATATGTGTTGTGTTGGCAGATAGATGCATGCAGCTTCGACTGTGACAAAGTCGGGCTTGGCGGCGTCAGGAAGCGTCGGTTTCTTTGACGTGTTGGGGATTGTTGGCCAGAAGGGGCGGCTAGCCAGTGTACTGGAATCATATTCTAAAAGAAATGCAATACATACATGGTTTCAGTACAGGTGACAGTCACTGAGGCAGGCCCGCATGCATGCACAGGAGCAACTGTTGCAGCGCACCGGTTGCATGCAGCCGCAGCAAAGCAAGAACATTGCTTTGAGGGATTAATATCTGATTGACACGCTTTGCGCTATACAGACCCTACTTTTGCGGTGTTTCAGACAATCCGATGCTTCCTTGTTGCTGGCAGCAGCAGCAAGAGCGCCTAATGCGAAGTAATCGTTGTGTTCTGCCTTACGCCCGCAGCAACTGCGGCAAGTCTCTTCCATTTGCACAAAAATAGAGCTGTATGACTGCTGTAGTTTCAAGGGGTTCTTTGGAGCAGCAGCATCAGCAACAGAGAGGAAACAGCAACACCAATTGCGTGCAGCTATACTACCAGCAACGTGTGTGCTCGCTCTTACTTGCCGCTGCAGCAGCAACGGGAGCAGCAACAGCGCAGAAAGAAGGCACCAATAATAAGGCCTACGCCACAAGCTTAACACGTGTCTTGCGGTCCACGCGCCTCCATGTTCTCCTCGTGGTGTACGGACTGCAGTCAAGCACAAGAGCGAACTGCATTTTCGCCAGCAAAGGAAAGCAGAACGTGCAGCAGTAGCGCCTACAGAGGGATTCGAGTGGACCTGTGGGTGCCTCCGATTCTTTCGTAGCATCAGAACCGGTTCTTTGATCTGAACGGCGACGGAGCACAGTATCCCATATCATCATCAGAAGGGACGGGATATCTTGCAGGCCTTAAGCCTCGCCTTTCGACTAACACTCAGGAGCATCACTTGCTGCCGCAGCACCAGCAACGGCTGCAATAGCAGCTATAGCTGCTGCTACGCGCGCCGTCTTCAATGTGTGTCCAGGGTAACTCAGGAGTTGTTTTTCCTGTCGCCGACAATCCCGTCTTCACTATGCAGCAACAGCAGTTGCAGCAGCAACTTCAGCAGCAGCTGCAGCAGCACATGCAGCAGCAGCAGCTGCAACAGCACATGCAGCAGCAGCAGCACATGCAGCAGCAACAGTTGCAGCAGCAGCACATGCAGCAGCAGCCGCACATGCAGCAGCAGCCCCATATGCAGCAGCAGCACCAACATATGCAGCAAGACATGCAACAACAACAACAGCAGTTGCTTACCTCGGGAAACCAGGACCATGCTCCCCAGCGTTCTGGTAGGCACATGTGCACCCTTGTGGCTGGCTGCTAAAAGATGTTCTTGTGGTGCCTGATTTGTTCGAGAATTGGCAGTGTACACACACACATATATATGTATATATCTATGGACACACGTGTTGCTGTTTGAGCGTGCGTGTCGCTTGCTGTCTGTGTGGGGTACAGGGCCTGTTAGGGGTGAGCTTTCAGTTGAACAGCAGCAGCAGCAACAACAACAACAACAGCAGCAGGATCGCATCTGCCAGCTGGTGCTGGATTTGTCGGTGTCTTCAAAGAGGGAGTTTGCGCTCTTAGAGCTCTCGAAGCGCCGGGAGGCCTTTGCAGACTTGGCCCCTCTCCTGTGGCATTCCTTTGGCACGATGGCTGCGATCCTACAAGAAATCATATCGGCGTAGTAAGCGCAAGGCACAAAGTGCTTTCAAAGAACGGAGCAGCTGCTCGCCTCTCGGGTGCAAGTCGAGGCTTTCTTGGCCCTTGCCGCTTGGCGAGCTGGCTATTTTTCGCGTGGATGTTTCGCTTTCAGTCAGGGAACCTTTGGGTTTTGTAAGAGCCGAATAGTGAGCGCTAGCTCTTGTGTTTCCGTACGCTTGTGCGCGCATGTGTAAGGGGACTCGTGTCACGTGTGCAATCGAGAGACACTTATCTGTGTGTGCTGCACAGTCCGTTCCTCTCCCCTCCGTCATTGACCACCCAGGCATCCAACAGAGTATGCAATTCGCTGGCATTGCTGCAATGTGTAGCGTCGCATCCGGATACTCGACAGCTTCTTCTGAACGGTAATGCAAAGAGAGGGCTGCGGGCAGGAGGGTCGATGCCTTAGATGCGGGAGAGAACTTGTAAATATGTGATCGAATTTCGGTTCGTGTTTCTTTATCTGTCTCTCCTCTACCTGTCCGTCCGTCATAAGAAACAGCGGTATCTTTTACCCTCCCCGCTTGCATCCATGTATAGGCCTACCGCGGTGGAGTTGTGCTTTCGGGGGGGGAAGAGAAAGGGGGAGCACGCTGGGTGTCTGACCTGTTTTTACGCATGGCTCTTTGTATGCTTCTGTTATGATGTGTGTGTATGTATGTATGTATGTATGTGTTGTGTGTATCTCTTGTGTATATGCATGTGGTGTGTGTATCTCTTGTGTATATGCATGTGTTGTGTGTATCTTGTGTGTGTGTATGTGTTGTACATGTCTATTTTTGTGTGTATATATGTATGTGTGTGTGTTTGTGTAAACTGCAACAGCCCATATTCCCCTTTTCCTGTATCCGTTCCTGAATACGGTGTCGAAGACGCGGCCCTTTGAGTACCTGCGATTAACATCTTTGGGTGTCATCGGCGCAATCGTCAAGGCTGATGAACCTCCGGTGGTTTCCTTCCTTTTGCAAACGGAAATCATTCCGCTCTGTCTCAGAATCATGGAAACAGGCTCCGAGCTTTCCAAAACTGTAATTCAAAACAAAAAGAATCCTCCTTAGGCACCACCCTTCACATACCTCTGCATACAGAGGCGGCCCGTGCCGGGCCTAGCGCTGGGCAAGGCGGGGGATAGCGTGACTCTATATACATATATAATTGTGTTTCGCTTCTCTCTTTGTCTCGTTCTCATCAGTATTCGTTTCTTGTGTTGCTGCTTTGGGGAGAAGGAGACGGGGGCTGCTCTAGAGGGGCAGGTCCTGCGAATTGTTCAAGAAATCTGCTTGTGTGGAATACCCGATTTTGTGTGCGCAGGTAGCCACTTTCATCGTCCAAAAGGTGTTGCTTGACGATCTGGGCCTGTCTTACATTTGCGCGACGGCCGAACGGTTTTATGCTGTCTCTACAGTGTTGTGCAACATGGTCACAAGTGCTGTGGACGCTCCCTCCAGTCGGCTCCTCAAGCATGTCGTCAGGTGATCGACGCGCTGGGGTGTACGGGGAGCTGTCGAGGGCCCAAGGTCGAAGTCTCTGTGGGGATGGCGATCAGTGTGTGTATATATATGTATGCAAATATGTGTGTGTGTATATGTGTATGTGTGAGTGTGTGTATGTATGTGAATGCGTGTGTGTGTATATGTGATGTGAATGTGTGTATATATATGTGAATGTGCGTGTATATATGTGATGTGTGTGTATATATATGTGAATGTGCGTGTATATATGTGACGTGAATGTGTGTATATATGTGGATGTGTGTGTGTATATATGTGATGTGAGTGTGTGTATATATGTGAATGTGTGTGTTTATGTGGATATTAAATACATGTATACATATCATGCGTGTATGTGTGTTTTTGAGTTTGCATGTTTGTGTGTGTTGATGTGCATACACATGTGTGTATACGGATTTATGTGCGACCCCTCTTGCGCGTGGACAGGCGTGGCTGCGGGGCTCCGCAGTGTGTGTTGGTTAGAGCATTGGAGATGTTGGAATATGCCTCTTTGCCTCCTTCCATCAACGCCTCGAGTGTGGGAATGTCGGTTTTTGCTCAGGTGCTACTTGCGTCTTTCTGACAACTCCAGAGCTCGAGAGGCCCTCAGACAGTGCCTTCCGGAGGCCCTTAAGTGCGTCGACATTCGCTTTTATTTCACGATAGCCGCAACGACTGCGGCTGTCGATGCCAGTCTGCTGTTGTGCACAAGCTTTGTAGAAGGTCAGCAGCAGCAGAGTGGGGAAACAGATGGTTGGGCTGCACTGTCTGCGATGCGGGGGCGCAGGAAACCCGAGTTGCATGCAAATCTCAAGGATGATCCTGCAACCAAAAAGTGGCTGCTGCAGCTTTTGCATGCAGTATCTGACCAGCCGCTGCAGCAGCAAGCCTCGGCGTTACCCCAGTCCTGATATACAAAGTGCTCATACACCAAACAGCGGCGGTAGCCACTGCAGTCGCACGAGCTGCCGTTAGTCCCTCTGCAGGGGAGACCTTGCGCGTGTGCTGCTCTTTCACGCACTGAGCATTACGAGTGCTCTTACTACTGTTGCTGCGAAGGCTGGTGTCGCTGCTGCCTCGGCAGCCCTCGCAATGGAGTTTTTCAGCATCGAACGTCCAGGGAAAATCGAAAACACCCGTGTAGGAGACGCACAGGACTAGGGGTTTTCGAGTTGTTGCTAGCGAGGGAAGTGAGGTCTGCCGTTGCTTCTTTTTGCAGCCAGCAGCCGTGTGCATGCTTGCCTCTGGTGTAGTAAAATACTGCTGGCGCGCGCTACTATGCGCGGTAAGTAGTGTACAGCGCAAATTGTAAAAACAAACACCTGACACGGGAGGCAGTGCAGTGCAACTTATAATTAGTGGCCCAGGGCCTTTGAGAGACACTACTGCTAGGCAGCCAGTCGGCATCATTTTTTGAATAGTAGCTGCAACAGCTCATCCGAAGTAGCTGCAACAGTTCATCCGAAGAAGCTGCAACAGTTCATCCGAAGTAGCTGCAACAGTTCATCCGAAGTAGCTGCAACAGTTCATCCGAAGAAGCTGCAACAGTTCATCCGAGAAAGCTGCAACAGCTCATCCGAAGAAGCTGCAACAGTTCACCCAAAGTAGCTGCAACAGTTCATCCGAAGAAGCTGCAACAGTTCACCCGAAGTAGCTGCAACAGTTCATCCGAAGCGCTCAAGAGGAGGTTTGTGGGAAGAGGTGCCTCCTTCCTCGCCCTCCCTCACTGCTGCGGCACTGAGCGTCTGCCACTGACGACCTAGGAGAAATATGAAGCGTTTATCCTCCACGCCTGCGCGTGTTAAGGCCTGTAGCAGGAGCTCGCCGCAACAACAGCAGGTTCACTAGAAGCAGTGGAAGCGAAGGCGTAACTGCATGCACTCAGGAGCAGGCGGGCTGCAAGTGCAATGCGTTAATATGATGGAAGCGCAACTGGATTCGGCCATATATCTACATCCCTCTATGTTCACTCTACATGTGCCAGCAACACACCTGCGAAAGGTTCGCAATGTCTTGTTTCGTGAGCTCGGCGATCTTTTCCGTCAGATACGGCAAGAAGGCCTCAAAGAAGGCCGCTTCCTTTAACCCCATATACGCTAGAGAACGCATACAGCAGCACAAATCCCTCAAGCTGAACCTGCAACCAGCAGTTAGGCACACCGCAACACAAACAGGGGGATCATTTACTGCGGATTCGTGAACAACTGCAGTCTCCTGTTGGCTGTGTGTGGCCGGAGGCTGAATCCACTTGTTCACTTAAGTGGCGTCTTGCCGCTAGGTCTTGTGCTGTTGTTGCTGCTGTTGCTGCTGCTTTTTGACTTACTCATACACGTGAGCACAAATGTAGGAGGCAATCTGCAGCGCCAAGGACTGTTTGCCTGTTGTTGCTGCTGCTGCTGCAGTGCCTGACATGTCAGACGTGCTCGCTGGTGCTGCATGGAGCAACCAGGGAAGCGGCTGCTGCTCATTCCTCCGGATTTTGATGAAGGCTTTGTTGCCGCGCTCCGTCTTCTTGAACGTAACCGCATGCAGCAGGGACCTCAGGAAAAGAGACACCGAGGCGGAAGCCAGCAGAGAAGAGCACAAGTCTCCTACAAACCTGACACGGATAGCAGATGTGACCGGTGCAAACGCAGGAGGGTAGAAAAGCCACGGCATCGGAAAAAATTGCAGAAACGGAGAGAGAGAGAGAGATAGAGAGACAGAGAGAAAAAAAAGAGACAGAGAGACACACATACACACAGACACAGAGAGAGAGAGGGAGCCAGAGAGAGCAAGCGCGAACAGGAGAACAGGCTTGTGGAGCTGCAAGGGGAAAAAAGAGGCCTCTTGTTAGGAGGCATGCGCATCCGCAGTGAGAAGCAGCAGATTCTTTTCTGTATGCGACGTGGACGTAGCAAGGCTTCTACTACCCCCCTACCCTCTCACCTCTTGGTAAGGTGTTCGAGAAAGTCACTGGGGGCTTTAAAGTGTTTTCTCAGCTCCCCGCATAGCACGGAGAGAGCGATGATCTGCACAAATGCGCATGTGCATGTGCATGTGCATGTGCATGTGCATGTGCATGTGCTTGTGCATGCACATGCATGCTGCTGTATTGAGAGAACGGTTTTTTGGCAGCTTTGGCGGGAGGAACCCTTCTCCCCCCCCCCATTCCCGGCTGCCCCCTTCTATCGAAAAAAAAGCGACGCCAAGCATCTGCACACACACTGGGAAGGAGGGATTACACACACGAATAAAGTCTCCGTAGGCTGCTATGCCCCTTCACTGTGCAACCGACCCCCATTTGTAAACAGCTAGGCCTCTCCAAAGAGACAGTCGCGAATGCACAGTGTGGGGAATCTGGTTTGTGCCTCACAGTGAGCCTTTTATTCACCGCACCTGCAAAGGGTCAAAGAGGAGGAGAGTCTCCTTTTGAGTGCTGAGTTGCTGCAGCAATGCAGCAGCAGCCTCGGGAACATCCAACCAAGCGTGGTGTTGCTTCAACTGCATCACCAAGCACACACAGTCAAACAGTGCTCTACAGCACTCCTCACAAAGCGTGATTGTTAGAGGCCTGTGTGGAAAGGCAGAAATGTCAGCCCCGCAGCCGACGGTTGCACAACCCATGAAAACGGCGGAAATAGAATCGTAGCAGCTGCTGCAGCAACGGCAACGCACGCCAGCGGCAGCAGCAAATTCAAGCAGCAGAAAATATATACACATACATATACATATATACCTGCAGCAAAGCATCAATGAGCATCGCTGCTTGACCACTGGTGAGCTCTGCTGCCTCAGGGGGACCCTGCAGCTGCTGCTGCCGCTCGAAGACTTCGCCTGCTGCTTTTGCTGCTGCAACAGCAGCAGCTGCTGCTGCAGGTTCTTGAGCTGCAGGAGCTGCAGCCGCTGCCGCTGCAGCAGGCATTGCAGAACGTAAGGACTCATACGTGGAATAAGGCACCAAGGGCAGCACGGCGCTGCACCTGCCCGGAACGTCACTGTCGCAGTGAAACCCCACACCCGCACAGTGGCTGGGGTGTCTGTACACCTCGCGCTGCAGTCCACCACTGCTGCGGCTGCAAGAAGCGGCGTGGGAGGCTATGATGTGCTGCTTCTCTTCCGGAGTCACCAGTTCTGCTAACCGCTGCGCCTTTGCCACAAAGTCGCCTGCTGTGACAAGCTCGTGCTGCTGTTTCTGCTGCTCTTCCTCCTGTTGTTGTTGCTGCTGCTGGAATGAATCATGGTGAACCTGTAGCAGCAACGAACGCTGTGCGTGGAGCAGCTGCACTGCAATCTCGGGCTTAGCAGCTACGACATGGCTTTGCTGCTGAAGCACTTGCTGCAAAAAATGCAGCAGCAAGATTCTTTCCTGCATGCGCTGCTGGTGCAGCCTGTCTGCCCTTGACAACCCCGGCTGCTGTCGCTGCTGCTGCTGCTGCTGCTGCAGTCTGTGTAGCATGTGGCGGCAAAAGCTCGTATGACGCAGGCCAAGTTTAGCGTACAGCCGAAGAAGTGCCGTCTCCTCAGCAGGCGAGAGCAACCCCACTGCCGCAAAGCAGTGCAGCCTCCTGCAGTCAAGCAGCAGCAGCAGGCACATGCGCAAGCAGAACCACCGAACCCTCTTTACATACTCTCACACACACAAAAAAGGAAAACATACATACATCCATATATATATATACATACATACATCCATACATACATACATACATATATACATATACCCATACATCCATACATACATACATATATACATACATGCATACATACATACATATATACATATATCCATACATCCATACATACATACATATATACATACATACATACATACATATATACATATATACATCCATACATATATCCATACATACATACATACATATATACATATATACATACATACATACATATATACGTACATACATACATATATACGTACATTCATCCATCCATACATACATGCATACATACATACATACAACGACAGAGAAGGGAAGACGCAAACACTTGGAGAAAGAGCGGCAAGGCCCTTCTCCTGCGTAGCCGATGGAGGTGCTGCAGCCAAGCAAGTACAAGCAGAGCAGGATCTACACTGCTTCGAAAGACACCGCAGATACTATACTACGTCACAAGGCGTCATCAGGAGCAGAAGCTTGCTTGCAACGTGCCGTGTGATGTGACGCAGCAGTTCTTCTTCAAGCTGCTCTGTCCCGTCCATACACTCCAGCAAATGCAGCAGCTCCTGCGGATCTGCTCGCAGCAGCAAATAGCTGTCGAAGGAGATGCAAAAGCGTCCCACTTCCCTTCTAGCAGAAGGAACCTGTGCTGCCACAGAGAGGCGGAGCAACCTGCATGAGCATCAGCGCATGCGCAATGCGCGAGAAAGGCTAAGCCATACAAAAGGAAGAGAAGTAGGTGCTGCCGTCAAAGCAGCCTTCTTTCTGCTGGCGTAACAGCAGCAGCGGGTATGGGGTGTACTTTTATCCCATTCTTTGGAGAGTAGCCAAGGTTGCGAATCTGAACGAGGCAGATATTGCCGCTACCCGCTGTCTGTCCCTTACTGCAGGCCTGACGAGAAGTCAACAAAATGAGCAGTTGAGTGCAGCAGCTCTTGCAGCAGCTGCATTCCCCACTGCCACTCCGCACGGGCGCTGGCTGCTGCTCTCAACAGCTGCATAACATGAAGACCTCTAACGACTATCTGCTGCAGTGCATCCTCCTCGTTTCTCCGGCTGCTGCTGCTGTTTCCGCCTTTCGCGCTGTCAGCAGCGACTGCA
The DNA here is from genome assembly GCF_002999335.1 of Cyclospora cayetanensis. Classification (NCBI taxonomy): domain Eukaryota; phylum Apicomplexa; class Conoidasida; order Eucoccidiorida; family Eimeriidae; genus Cyclospora; species Cyclospora cayetanensis. The sequence goes on along the minus strand of NW_020312145.1, from coordinate 25,670 downwards.
GGGATGGCCTCTCCTGCTTCTCCTCCTGCCCTCGCACCGGCAATCGCTTCAAGTTGCTGCTTGCAGGAAGACGCTGCAGCTTTGACGCTCTCCTTGCCCCACAGCTGCTGCAGCTGCTGCTGCTGCTGCTGCTGCTGCTGCTGTCTCATGTAGGCCTCAGCAGCGGCAAAGAGAGATCGCCATGAACGAATATCGTTGTAACCTTTCGCTGCAAAACATTCAGCGCATGCCACCAGCGCTGCTCCCGTCGCTCCCGCAAGAAATCCCTTGCTGCTGCTGTCGCTGCTGCTGTCGCTGCTGTTTTTGCTGCTGCCAGTGCTGCTGCTGCCTGCGTTGCACCCCAGCAACAGGCCGGCATACCACTGCCACAACCGCTCAGATCCGGCACTGCTGCTGCTGCTGCTGCATGAGGGCAGCAGGAGCTCGGCAAGCGCAACAGAAGAACGGATAAGGAGGTCAGCCCTAGTAGGATCCATAGAGACAATCCCTCTGCTGCTGTCCGCTGCAATCACCTGGAGCGGCTGCAGTACAACAGCAGCTGCCGCTAAAACGGCGTCTTCTGTGCCGCTTGCCACGTGCGAAGGGACGCGCAGGGATGCAGCAGCAGCAGCAGAAGCTGCTGCAGAGAAGCGGCGAGCATGCGACGAGGGCGGCACGGCATGCCGCTGCTGCCTCAGCAGCAGCAGCAGCTGCTGCTGCTGCAGTTGTTGGTAATGCTGCTGCACTTGCTGGCAATGCTCATTGTGTCGCGATTGTTGGGGTTGCTGCTGCAAGCGCGCGCGTGCCCGCACAAGAAGAGGCCTCTGAAGCTGCTGCTTTCGGCGGCTTGAAGCCGCACGCAAGCAATTCATCCCTACCTACGACACCACGTGGAGGGGCAGCTGACTAGAGGCCCTTAAAGGATATCTGAAGCTCGAGCGATTCGTTTGCAGTCGCTGCTAGCGTTGGTGCGGAAGCTATTGGTGCTGATGCTGCAGACGCAACTGCATATACAAGCACATCCCGAGGCTCGATTCTCCTTGCGGGAGCCTTACATACATACAGCCCGCAGCAGCATCTACGCGCCATGAGCAGAAGCGGCTCCAGCAAAAGAAGGACATGTAGAATTGCTTGCAGCGGAGGCGGAAAGACGATTTATATATATTTTACATGGCCAACTTGAGCAACAGCGGCAGCAGGAGCTCGCGCTGTACTACGGGGTTCTATGGTGTACATGCAGGTCCACACTGCCGACTGTCGGCTGCAGTGCCATGGAAGCCGCTTGAGGAGCGCGTTTTGCCGGATAAAATTCAGCGCAGCAGCTATTTATGTTATTAAGTTCTTCTCCCAGTAGCCTGGAGCAGGTCTAAGAGAGGTTCCTCGATATACGCCCTCGACAGGGGGGCCTCATCACTGTGCGGGGGGGCCCCCTTCAGGGGTCACGCCTTCCAGCAGTGCAGCAGGATTGGCGCAAAGACGCTCGGTAGCAAGCTCAGAAAACCGATACAGCAAAGAAGTTTTGATGCGCATGGCTTCCTGCTACCGCAGACAGCGCGAGAGGGCCCCACGGCTGCAGCAGCAGCTGGTGTTGCTGTTGCTGCTCACTGTGCCGTTCCAGATATCTCCCTCTGCCTGCTGGGTGTCTTCTGTTCTACGCCCTAGAAAAGGCGCTGCTGCAGTTGCGGCACCCTCTCTCGCTGCCCCTTATGGCGTGTCGGCTCTTGGTGTAGCAGCAACAGCCGCAGCAGCAGCAGGAGCGAAGAGCAACAGAAGTGCTCCGCAGCAGCAGCAGGAGCAGCGCGGAGCACCTCATCTCTGCATGCGCTTTTACAAGGCCCAGGCCATTCGTGCGTTGTCAATCCCGGAAATTGAAAGGGTGAGGAAGCGACGGAAGACTGCATTTTGTTGGTGCTGTGTTGGTGCTGTGCTGTGACACGAGGGGTAGCCAACGCATACACACACCGCTGCTTAGCCAGTGCCTTAGGCAGAGCCCTCTCTCCCCGATCTGAGGGGGGCCTCGTTTTGCTTGTAATTACAGGCACTGCTAGAGCGATATCTGCTCTTCTAGCGCGCACTGTCTTCGCCTCCCTCCCCCCCTCTGCTGCAGTGGAGGCCCCTCTTCTTGCCATGGCGATTGCGGCTGTCTGCAGGAGGTGCTACTGACGCGACAGACGCTCACGCACCTGCGGCTGCTTCAGCATGCGGGCATTACAAGGCGGCACAAGTTGGTGCATGCGCGCAGGTTGCTGCGGCAACTGCTAACGATCAGAACCGAAAGAGAAGCCAACACAGGGGCCTGCGAGCGGCGGCAGCAGCAGCAAGACTTGCTGCATGCGCAGCAGCAGCTGCACCTCCAACAAGCCCAGGCGCTGCAACAGCTGCTACGCCAAAACATGACACCAGAGATGCAGGAAGGGCTGCGCCAGGTTGAAATGCAGCTGCAGCAGCAGCACGACGAACAAAGGCAGTGGCAAGAGCGGCAGAGAGAGCAGCGGGGAAAGGGGCATGCTGCGCTGTCGGCTGCTGACTTACCGGCAGAGCCTAGGATGTCGCCTCCATGATGCGGAGACAGCACTTTCCGAATAAAAGAGGGTGGAACGGCTGCGTAGACACCCTAAGGGGCCTTAGGAGCAACCCTTCTTTCTTAGGACGCTTCCCGTTCTGCAGGCAGTATGCAATGAAGCCTCAGAGAGAGGCACTTCTCCCGATTAAACGAAGGCCCTTGCAGCGAGAAACTGTCTCTAGAACGTACTATCAGCAGGGGCAGCACTACGCCAGGGCACTACAACACCATAGCAGCACCCCTCTCTGGCCTTCTGCCGTAGCTACTCCCGAGATGAATAGCAACATGTTAGAAAACTAAAGCACTTGAATAAACATTCGTCCGCTCCGCAGCTTGCTGCAGTGTTTCTGCAGCCGTCCGTGCAGCCTTAGCACCTCTGGTTAGGGCAGAGGTTGCTGCTCCTGCAGCAGCTGCAGCACAAACTGTTGCTTCTCCCTGCTATCGCGCAGGACTGCCCAGCGCCAGGTGTCTACTGCAATAAAAGGCACTCCTGTGTGCTGCAGCAGGTCCCTCTTGAGGGCTGTTAGAGCTGTGAGGCCGTATTGTTGTGTCGGCTCTGTCGGCTGCTGCCGCTTCTGCTGCCTCGAGGGAGGCCTTAGAGACTGCGCAGCTGCATGGCAACGCCACACGAAGTGCAGAGGACCATCAGCCTCAACCGCTAGCTGAGAACCTTCTTGCTGGCCCTGTCCTTGCTGCTGCTGCTGCTGCATGCGCTGCTGCAGCAGCAAATCCACCAGCAGGCCCTCGTTTGTCCACACTTCGTTGCGATGTGCGAAGCCCGATGCATTCAGAGCACGGCTAACTTCCTGCAGTGGCACGTGTAGCAGCAGCACATTGCTACAGGCTTGTTCGTCGACACAGTAGCACATTGCTATAGGCTTGTTCATTGAAACAGTAGCTCATTGCAGTAAGCTTGTCCAAGCTGCTTACCTTGTGCAAAGCAGACAGTTGGTGGCTCGCGTTCCCCTCCAGCGCTGAGGCGCGCTTAAGAAGCAAACGCCAGTCTGCTTGAGCGCATTCCTTTCTACAGCAAGAAGTGAGGGTAGCATCAGGAAACAGCGCTTCCTGATGCTGCTGCTGCTGAAGAGAGGACTGGGAGTTGCCCTGCCGCGTTGCTGCAGCGGTGCAGTGGACCAGCCGGAGCTGCGGATATCGAGACGCACACACCTCATTGCACAAGCACAGAGGTTTGAAGGCATTCATCAAGATGTGCGCGTGGATGCACAGCGACAACAACCGGAACAAAAGTATTTACCTTGTTGAGGCAGTCCAGCATGCCCAACACGGACACACCCCGTCCTTGGAGGCGCCGAAGCGCGCTATCCAGGGAATAGCTCGCACTTTTTTCCTTCGCTGCAGTGGCTGCCATATTCAGCTGCTGCAGCACGGCTCCGGCTTGATCGGATGCCTGACGCACCAGCGCCCTATAAGCAGAGGAAGCCTCTGAATTCCAGCCTGGGTGCTTTCCTGGGACCGTTTGTGGCAAGGCTTGCTGAGACTCCCGCCGTTCTTGCTGCAGAGCTACCGTCGGAGGAAAGGCTGCTGCAGCCATTGCGAGACGGAGCACGCGGAGAAGCTGAGGCAGCGGCTGCTGCCGCTGCTGTAGACCCTCCGCTGCGAGACGCAGAGCTGCACTGGCTATGGCGGTAAGGCCTGGACCTCTCACTTGATTACAAGCTGCATCCGAAAGAAGCTGGAGAGCTCTTTCGAGGGCACGAGCTGCGTCTGCTGGCAGCGTTTCTGCTGCAGCCGCTGCTGCACGATCAATGATCGCTGCGAGCTGCAGCAGCAGGGGTTCATGCGTCGCGCGGGCCTGGCGCAGCCACTGCAGCGTCCATGCAGCTGCAGAAGCAGCAGCAGCAGCGTCTTGTGCTTCCGCTGCTGTTGATGGAACGTTCCGTGGCTGCTCGCCAGGCAGCAGTTCGGCAAAGGCATCCGAGATCGAAGGGAGCAGCATCTGTAGAGACACGCTCGGAGCAGCAGAACACACGAGCCATCCGCGGCACAAAACTTTGACACACTTATGCAGGCGGCCGCAACAGTACACATACACCGTAACCGAACCTGAAAGATGCCCTGCTGCAATTGCGCCTCTTTATCCATCGGATCCTCCGTCGGTTGCAGGGACTGCCAGTGCAAAGCCTCGAAAGCACCCAGCCGAGTTGCTGCCGTCAGGAGAAGCAGGAGCAGTGTCAGACGGCGGCTACTGCTTCCAGCCCCTCTGCGCCTGCAGCACCAAACAAGCCACAACCAACTTGAGGAGAAGGCTGCAAAGAACTCCGCCTTCCTTGTGCAGCGAGCGCAATCCAGGATGGCTTCGGCAAAGCTAGTAATGCAGAAAGCGAGAAAGCAGGCTGGGCACAACACCCCATCCAACACACTGCTGTTGATGCTGCTGCCTCTCACCTTGGTGCTGCTGCACGCGTTGCAGACAGTAAAGCTTCCAGCAAGGTTGCACGCGTAGCAGTTACTGCATGAGCAGGTCGCCCGCATTCTTGTTGTTGGGGATGCTCAGGCTGCTCACATTCTGCTGCCAGAAGCTCCGCTGCGAGCCATAACCGTACAACATCATCTCCAAGTGTTTGCCTCTTGCGTCCTGTGGCCACCCTTGTTGGTGCTGCTGCTGCTTTCGCTGTTGTTTTTGCTACTGGTTGAGGCTGCTCGTCTGCAGCCCCTTTGGGTGGTTCGTCAGTCGGCAGTTCTGTTCGAATAGCGGTAGCAGCAGCATCGCCAAGAGCAGCGAAACGAGTGCTGCCGATTAAGCGGGAGGCAGCAGCGAGCCGGGGAGCTTGTGGAGAGGTCCAGAGCCTGAGCGCCCGCTGCAGCCGCATCCACGTCGCTCCTGCAACAGTTTGCTCTGCACACGGTGCTGCTGCTGCTCCTCCCGGTAATATTTCCTCTGAAGCGCTGCGGTGCTGGAGCAAGCCAGTGCTACTGAGGGTGACGGCGGAATCTGCCCACTCCAAGACATTCGAGGCTCCCAAGGGAGCCGCCTGCTGCAGCAGTGCATCCACTGCTGCTCCCCACAGTGCGTCGTTGCTCTTTTCGATTTCGGGAGGAACCTGTGCGTGCTCAACAGTAGCATGAACAGCCGAAGAGTCTGCCAAAAGACCAACCCCCTCGTCCGCAACAGCAGCAGCTGCCGCAACTGAAGCACCAGAAGCAGCTGCGGCTGCGGCTTCTGCTCCTGCCATGCTGTGCGCCAACTGTAGAGTAGCAGCCGTTAGACCTTGCTGTGCAGCATCCACGTCGTCTGCGGCTTGTCGCAGAGCTGCTGGCACTCCCGATCCGCTGTCGTGAGCTGCCAGATCGGACGCAGCCTGTGCTACTGCAGGGTGGAGTCGCTTAAGGGCAGCGATCAGCTTCCCCATGGACGCCGCAGCAGCAACAACCGCAACACTAGCAGCAGCGTCCATGGGTAACTGGAACGAGCTACACGACAAGCGCAGCAGCGAAGCAGCCGCGGATAGCGCGTCGCAGGCGTCCTTGGCGGCTGTTGTTGTTGCTTTTCCTGTCGCATGCAGCGCTATCTCAGCTGCCTCCTGCACGAGCGATAAAGCGGAAGTTCGGGGCAGTGAGGAAACCGTTTGCTTTGCGGATCGCAATAGCTTTGCTGCTGCAGCGAAAATTTCGCTTGTTTCTCGAGGCGAAAGCAGCGTTACCTCCCGTGATGCCGCCGTACGCGTCGGCTGCAGCAGTTGTGTCAATTCACGCAGCAGCAGTGTCGCCGCTGCAGCTTGAGATACTGCTGAATGGCGGTCCAAATGCAGCAGCTGCTTGGGCTGTGCATGGCGCGTGGCAGCAGCAGAGCAGAGCTGCAAAAGCACCTGTCGCGACGCCGCAGTGCTTGCTGCTGCTTGCATGTCAGACATGAACGGCCTTAGGCGGAGCAACGCTGCAGCCACCGCTGTGAGCGTCGCAGGCGACGCCTCATGGGAAGTCTTGCTCGCCTGTGTGTCGGGGAAGGCTGCACTTGACGCAGAAGAGTCCTCCGCCAACGCAAAGCTGCACTGGTCTTCTGGCTGGTCAGCCTCTGAAAGGTAAATGAACGCGCCATCGCTAGGCGTCGCGGATGCAGCCTTTGTCATGTGTTGCAGCAACGCATACACTGCAGGCTGCAGGAGCTGGGCAGCCTCGCTGTTCGGCTCTTCCTGCCATTCCCTCAGCAAGTCGCTTGCAGCCACTGCAGCACGGGCAGCAACTCGCAGCTCGATCTCTCCCCACATCGTGCCTCTGTGCTCAAGCTGCTGCAGTTGGCGATGCGTTGGGGGTGCGTCGACCGCTGAAGCGATTTGCGAGGGAGGCCTCCCGAGAAACTGCAGAAGCCGCTGCAGCAGCTTCGCCGATGCCTCCCGCTTCTCCTTGCCCTTGCCACGGTGACAGCTGCTACTGCTGCTGCTGCTGCTGCTGCTGCTGCTGCTGCTGCTGCTGCTGCTGGAGTCCCACACGGGCAGCGCAGCCGCAGCAGCAGCTTCCCGTTCGTCTGGCTTGAGGCGTTGCAGTGCAAGCAGCATATCGGCAGCCGTAGATGCTGCCTCCCCTGTCGGCAAGTGCTGCAGCTCCGAGGCAACAGTGACGAACAGTGCAGCAGCGCATGCAGCCCCCAGACGCCGTTTCCACCGCAGCAGCTGCATCAGCTGCTGCCGTGCAGCAGGCGTCTTCTGTCTTGCGGCAGCCGCTGCCGGCCGGTGCTGCTGTACGGCGTGCTCCTGCAGCGGGTCGAATTGACAGTCGAGAACTTGCAGTAGGGCCTGTTGAATTCCCAGAAATTCAATAAGGGGCACAAGCAACCGCTGCAGTGCGGGGTTCATGTCATACCAGTGGCTGCTAATCCACTTGCTCAACACTGCAGCAAATACGCGCATCTCCTGAACTTCTGCATCGTTGGCTCCTGCAGCTGCAGCTGCTGCAGGAGCCCGACCTCGGCGCGGCGTTCGAGAGGTCTGTGCCGCCGAAACAGTCTGCTGCTGCTGCTGAAACTTGTTTTCCTCGGATTGATGGATGGGCTGAAGCAGACGGTTTGCTTCACTGAGCACTTGCGACAGCTGCGGGGTGGCGTTGGGAGGCAGCATTTGCAGCAGCCGCGCAATGAGCCGCAGGGAAGTCGCACGGTGCTCAGCTCGAGCTGGAACCTTAGCGCCTACGACCGTGGGAAGCTGTTCGGAGGCACCTCCTGCGAGTGCTCCTGCTCCTCCCCCAGCAGCAGCAGACGCAGCATGCACTTGCTGCAGCAGCAGCCCGTCAAGCCGCCGTGCCGCTCCGACAGCCAGGAGAGCGGCCTTCAGCAGCTGCTGGTTGTGGGGAGTCAGCGTCTTGATAGGAGCATCTGTCTCCTCTGAGGCTGTCCTTCGAGAAATGCCAGCAAGGCGCCGTTCCGCTGCAGCAGCAACGCCCTGCCTGTCACGTGAGGTAGCAGAAGCAGCAGCGGCGGCTGCTGCAGTTGCTTCGTCAAGAAGAGTGAGCGCGCGGCTCCTAAGACCTCTCGCCACCTGCAGCAGTAAGCGCTGCGTGGCTGCTGCTTGAAAGGCTTCCGCATTCTGAGCTGCATGGTGCCCTGCTGCTTGCTGCAATGCGACGGCTGCGCGTATCACAGAGTGCAGCACTCTAGCTGCCATGTGAGGTGTAAATCCACTGGGCGGCTCCGCCTGCTCTTTTGCGAGAAAGCTCGTCAGCTCTGCTCCTGCCGATTCAAGAGATCCACAAAGCCCCTCAATCCAAGCCGTGTCAGCTGCGGCAGCAAGCGCGGCGTCGGCAGCAGGAAATGATGGCTGCGCCTCCGCAGCTGCAGGCTTTTGACCATCACCAGCAGTACCAGCCGAAGGGAGCACGGATAGCTCCGTTAGCCGCGCAAGCATCTGCCACACCAGGTGCAACATGTCAGCAGCATCGTGGCGGTGCTGCTCGTGGCGAGACACTTGCTGAGGCTGCTGCTGCTGCTGCTGCATCTGCTGCTGCTGCACCTGCTGCTGCTGCATTAGGTGATCGCCTCGATCGGCTACGCAATTTCGCACGCGTTGAAGGGCCACACGAACGAGCTCCAGGAGCAGCAGCCTCAGGTGCTGCTGGCGAAGCTGCTGTTGGGAACGCACAAGCAGATGCCCTAGCTGCGTAAAGGAAACTAGCAGCAGACAGAGACACCTCGTTCCCTCTCGATAGATCACCCCCTGCTGCTGCAACCGTTGCGCTGCGTCGGCAACAAAGTCTTCTGCCGCACGTTCCCCTACTGCAGTCTCTTCCGCCGCGATTTGCTGTTGCGGTTGCTGCAGCAAGTGCTGCTGCTGCCGCTGCTGCTGTAACAACTCTTGCTGCTGCTGCAGCACAGCAAGGCCCCAAAGAGCTGAAGCGATGCTCTGCGCGTTGGAGAACCGCAAGAGCTCCTGCATCCGGCGAAGAAGGGCAGGCAAAAGCTGCACGTGAATAAGCCGCTGCACTAATAGCGCTCCCTGCTGTTGCTCGGTTTGCGCTTGCTTCTCCTGCCTGGAGAGGTCCTTCTTCTGCATCGTCTGATCGAGTTGCTGCAGCGGCAGTGCCTGCTGCTTCTGCTGCCCCTGTTGTCTCTTTGCATCGGGAAACTCCTCGCCAGGAGTGCCAGCTGTTACTACGGGGAGCAGCAACCAGCGCAGCTTCGCCAAAGCCAGCAGCACAGCAGACGCCTCTGCTGACTGCAGCTGATCCAGCCCCCTTAGCACTGCGTTGCACAGAGAGGCAGCGAATTTCGGATTTTTAATTAGGGATAGGCTGTCGCTGTCATCCCCAGCAGCGGTCTCAGTAGGCTGCTGCTTGTGCTCCTCCTCTTCCTCAGACACTGCATCTGTTGCGCGTGTTCGTACAGCTGCGCCTGCCTCCGCCTCTTCGACCATGGCAGCCAGCACACGCAGGGAGGCAGCAGCTTGCTGCGGCAAGAGCTGCTGAGCCTCACAAAGTGTGGCGAGCCGGAGCAGCAAGGCCGTTCGAAGGCGCTGCCTCACGGCAAGAAGTCGTGGTAGTAGTACCTGCTTCTGCTCCTCTTGCTGCTGCAGACTGAGCTGCTCCAGCAAAAGGCGCAGCGGCTGCAGCAAACCGATTCGATGCACTGCCCATAGAATGCGAGTTACACTGCCGTCCGCTACGGGGGCATAATCAGCAGCTGCGCTCAGCAGCCTCATCATCCGTGCATCAAGCAAAAGCTCCACCTGCTGCCGTCTCGTCTGCTTGTCTTGTCGCGGATGCTGCTTCGATAGGATGGCAAGATGATGCAAAGCAGTTGTCACATCCGCCAAATCTATACCATACCTTTCAACTATTGCATTGACGCCTAAAGGACCTGCAGCGCCCTTCTGTAGGGATGAACCGCTCTGTGCTACGCGCAAAGTACAGACACCTTCTTCTCCCTGCTTCTGCTTCTGCTCCTGCTGCTGCTTCCACTCCTGCTCCTGCTCCTGCTCCTGCTCCTGCTTCCACTCCTGCTCCTGCTCCTGCTGCTTCCATTCCTGCCCCTGCTTCTGCTTCTGCTCCTGCTTGCCCCTTCGGCTAGCCATATCTACGGCGTCCAGCACTCCCTCTGCAGACGCAGCAGCAATAATTGTTCTATGGAGAGCCTTATTGCGCTGATTGGCAGCACTTGCAGCCGCTTCCATGGCTGCTGCCCGTCCTGCTCTCAGCTGTGCAGCAGCAGCAGCACTTCCGCAGTGGTCGCTGCTGTACCGCAACAGCAGCAGAGGAGCAGATGCAGCAATGTCTTGTGGATCTGCTACGCCTCCCCCCTGCATTAGGCGGTGGAGGGCTGCAGTCTCTTCCCCAAGTTTTGCTTCTCCGTACGCTGCTGGCATTTCTGCAGCGGCAACAGTGCTCGTTGCAGGTCTCTCTTGGATCAAAGTGACGGCTCTGCCAGCGAGTTCTCGAGCAGTGCGTGCCCACTCCGCTGCAGCAGCTGTATCTGCAAGGGCGGGAGCACTCAGCGAGGGGAGCAGCAAGCCGCAACGCGCATGCAGCACGTGAAGATGCAGCAGCAGTTGCAACGCGGTGTCGGATCTGCGTATGTGCTGCCGCTGCAGCTGTTGCACTACGACACCCCGACAACTGGCAGCAAAGACTTGAGCAGCAGCTCGCACGGCAGACGACGTCTCAGCAGCCGACGACGTTGCTGCTCTGGCTTCCACCACGGCCGTGTTGGAGAAAGGCTGCTGCACATCTTCCTGCTGCTGCCGTCCTAGCAGGAGGGCGTTTACAGCTGCCAGCAGCAGCGGCATCTCTTGAGGCTGCAGCAAATGAAGATCTGCTGCAAGGCGCACCAGTATCTTCTGCAGTTCTGCAGGCTGGAAGGTGGCTCGCTGTTGCTGCTTTCGCGTTTTCGCTCGCTGCTGCTGATCCTCGAGGCGGGCTAGTGCAAACAAGCACTTAGATGTAGCCAGCAGTCTATCCTTGGCGCTGCCTCTCTGCCGCCAGTGCTGATGCACGAGCTGCAGTCCTTGCTGCGGGTGGAACGGAGGGTCCACAGCTAGCCAATCACGAATGTATCTTCCAAAAGACTGCGTCAGAAACAGCATAGCGAAAAACCAACAGTCTCAACAGTAGCAGCAGCAGTAGAAGAGGCGCCTTATACACAGCAGGCCGAAGCCTCTGCTGCCCTAAGCATCGCCCACCTATCTGCAACGCACCTCTGTGAGGGAGGTGTATTTACACCCCAGCCGCATCCGTGCAGCGCAGCGACCAATACACACAGCATGCTGCGGCTCCAGTCTCATGGGATCTCTGGACGCAGCTTCAGCAGCCCTCCCCGCTGCCTCTGCCGCGGCTTTGTTGAGACGCTGAGTTGTAATCGCGACGAGGGGATGGAGCAAGCCTTGCTGCTGCTGCAGCAGGGGCATGTCGTCCGCCGCTTGCCAAAGCGCCACTACACAGCGCACGCATGTGGGAAACAGTGAAAGCAGCCAACAGCGTAAACAGCGTGCATTCTAGCGACGCGCCGGCACCTCGAAGGGAGGCAGCAGGCTGCAAAAAACGGTAAATTTAGGCTTTGAAAAAGCGCCATCGCAATCGGCGAGGAACATCAGGCTCTCAGACACGTCTCGCTTTCATTTCAGAGAGAGGTTAAAGGCATCGTGCCTGTTCTCCGTAGGCTAGAAACCATGCAGAGAAGAGGCATCAAACAGCGAACATACCCAGGCTGTTGGACGAGAGGCGCCACGGGTCGCCCTTTTCGCTGTTGCTGCTGCTGCTGCTGTTGCTGTTGCTGCTGCTACTGCTCCTTGAAGTGCTGCTTCGCAGGGAGGACAGCACCGACTGCAGCAGCGGCTGCTGCGGCAGGAGATTAAGACGGCTGAGGTTTCTGAGAACCTCGACTGCTCCTGGTGGGCTGAGAGACGTTCCGCAGAGCTGCAGTGCAGCCAGTAGGTCCTGCAAGCAACAGCCAGGTTGGTTGGCGGCAGCAGAGCAAGAGACTTTGATGGAGGAATGCTATTCGGAAGAAACCGATCGAGAAACTTTTCAGACGGCCTTACCTGGTGCGCCGAGGCTGCGTCTACTGCTGGGGAGACAGGGAAAAAGCCTACCTTGACAATGGGGAATCTCGATACGTGATGGGGACGTTGCTGCTTGCTTGACGGGTGTCTCGTCGTGTTTCCAGCAAGCACAGCTAGCTGGTGGAGGGCTCTCAGCAGCACGCTTGATGGTTGCTGCCGCAGCGGCGTGCTTGCGGCCACATTATGCAGCAACTGGAGCAACTCATCTACAGTTTCGCAGCGACACACTGCTGCACTCACAGCCGTGTCGCCTTCCTCTTCGTCTTGCTCCCAGGCAATACTACAGGATCTGCGTCTTTGCTGCCGCTGCTGATGAGCATAAGCAGCGTGCTGCTGGGGATGGTGCTGCTGAAGCCTACCGTCTCCTCTCGGTGCTTCCTGCTGCTGCTGTTGCCGCAGCAACTCTGCTTCACACGACACCCACATGCGTGTGGGTGCGTCTTCCGACTTAGCAGACACGAAGCCATCCTCGTCATCCCCGAAATCCTCTTGCTCCTCTTGCGTGGGCAGTCCATCGTGTTTTCTCACGGCGCGTAGACTGGAGGAAGACGGAAAGCTACACCATAGGCTGCCTCCACCACCGCTTGCTTGCGACGTCGGGGAAGAAGGCTTAGCGTGTGTGAGACGTCTAGAGGCCAGCAAGAGCATCCAGGGAGGAGCTTGCAGCTGCAGCGCTTCTGTCTTGCAGGCTGCAGTAAGAGGAGGAGCCCTCCTCGAGGACCGTGGATACGGGGGAAGCTGTACGTACAGTCGGAAGGCCTGCACTACGGCGGCACTGGGAATCTGCAGCAGCACGAGTAGGAGGAGGAGCAGCAGCGCGAGCAGAAAATTTTGCTGAGTAATACAGAGGGGGCGGCATGGTGAATTGCCGGGGGGAAGGCAGCGGCTGCTCCTGCTGCTGTTTTGAGGGCACTCAGCTCCGTGCTGGACTGGAGAACTGCAAGAGCAGCAGCAGCGCAGCTGGCTATGCTGCATAGGGCAGCACCCTCTCTTGGAAGCAGAACCAGCGGCTAGGAGGCAGCACCAGGCATTCCCCCACAAAACCCCACAGCCAGTGCTGCCTCGCCGCAACCTTAGTGCTTCGCTGCTGCTGCCTGTCGTGCGAAGCAAGGCAGCTTGTCGAAGAAGGAGGGAGAACAAGAAGGGGGGAGCGGCAAGCGCGGACAGAAAAACCCCTTGATTCTATGACAACGTGGAAGACGGTAGCTTGCTGCAACACGAGTCAAAAAGTGAGAACAAGGCTGATTTCTGTTGCTGCTGGAGTGCTTAAAAAAATACACAGAAGCTGCAGCAAGCGCATATCTGCCTGCGGAGAAGGCCTCACCACGGGATCGATCGTCTCGGCGGCACTGCTGCTGCTGCTGCTGTAGCTTTTGCAAAAACGCCAAGACTTCGAACAGATAAATTCCAAGATAATTCCGAAAGCAGTAAGTAGAATCTCTGATCTTCCCTCGTACTCACCACAGTCTAATACCTAGCGAGGCCTCTGACAACCCCCCTGCCACACACACAGACACACCACACCCGAGGCTCCCAGTTTTGACGGCTGGACGACTAGCGCTTTTGCTGCTTGCTGCACGGTCCAGCTTCTGCATTTTTTAAGTTTCAGACTTCCTGAAGTCTGCTCCTTTGTGCTGAGTGCCTCGCTATGCGCGCGCACCTGCTTGGCTGTGCGCAGACGCAGACACCCCAGGAACGAGGCGGCAGCGCATTAAGCAGTCCGTGAAAGGGGGGAAGGGGAGGGGAAGGACTCTCTTTTTCGCTTCCTCCGAGCTAGCGGCTCTTGGGAGGCCTCCACTTTGCCTGAGGAGGATAGCGGCATGCGTGAAGAGAAGGCACACAGGGTAGCAGCGAGACTCAGGAGACGCAGGCACGCCTTGCTCTAGGCATTAATCGAGGAACATGAAAAGACAGACAACTGGCTGGCATGCAGGCAGGCAGAAGAAGAAGAAGCAGAGTGCAGGAAACAGAGAAGCTCAGAGGCTGCACTAGGAAAAGAGACGCGAGAGCAACGGACAGATATAGCTAGAGGTAGAACAAAGCGAAACGCGTCCACGGAGGGGCACCGCTGCACTTGCCACGCCGCTGCCTAAGGCAGACGAGGCGCAAGTAAGTGCCGCAGAGAAGGCAGAGAGAGAGAGACAGAGAGACAGAGAGAGAGAGAGAGACAGAGAGAGAGACAGAGAGAGAGACAGAGAGAGAGAGAGAGAGAGAGAGACAGAGAGAGAGAGAGACAGAGAGAGAGACAGAGAGAGAGAGAGAGACAGGGACAGAGACAGACAGACAGACAGACTTTAAGGCCTTCCCAGTATCTGTCCCGTGTAGCCTCTTCTTGTTCCCTCTAAAGGCGCACAGTTGGCAGTTGCTTTGACGAAACGTGCTGACTTCGCTAGACGTACTGACACTGCAGCTGCGGCTACCCAACACTCCAGTCCAACAAGAAGCCAGTGCCCCCAAAAATGCATACGGCAGAGTCGGCGGCTGACTGCTTCAAAAGCACACAGCAGACGAACGCCAGCGTTCAAAAGGCTTCACGTGAAAAAACAGCAACCGCAGACGAATCGGGGGTGCTGCTGCTGCAGGAACAGCGGCGGAAACAGTTTCACTGCCAGCAACGTTTGACGCGCTGGCTGCGAGTGCAGCAGCTGTTGCTGCAGATCAAATGGCAGCGGATGCGCCGCCTCTTCCTCCTGCTGTGGCACAGACCAAATGTCAGACTTCGGTTGTTTCAGGGATGGCTTCAGCACCAACAACGGGAAGTACCGGAGTTGCGGTGGGTTTTTTGGGGATGTCTTTACCTCGCGCTTGTTCTCCTTGTCTCAATGCTGTATCTGCTGTTGGTGGATCCTTATTTGCAAAGACCCTCCGTGGCACAGCAGCAGCTCCTCCTGCTGCAGCAGCTGCAAGAAGACTATGAAGCCAAAGCAGCGTGGCTAGCACCTGTGTGGCGCGAGGAGACCCCCCTCGCTGCGAGGAGACACTTTACTGAGTTTCTTGTTGCTGCAAAAGCTGTGGCAGATGCTTCCAAAAAGGGAGCTTCAACCAATCCCAAGTTGCTATTTCTGCTTCAGCTAGCAGCACTGGGAAGTCGGGCTCAGTTTGCTGCAGCTCAGAGGAAGAGGCTGCAACAGCAGCTCAATCGTGCATATAGCCAGCAGACGAAGTTTGCGTACAGCAGCGTTCCTGAGAGCAGTATCAAGAGCAATCCAAACACCAGCACGCCTCTTTTCGAAGAGGCCCTCCGCATGGCAGTCCGCCAAGAAATAGAGCTGCGGGAGGTTTTCGCTGCTGCAGTGGCACAGAAGCAGCAGGAAGAGCAGGCTCGCTACCATAGATCCACCAAGAGGCAGCAGCAGGGTACGAGAAAGCAGCTGCAGGAAGAGCAGCGACAGCATCAACGGCATGGGGTGTTTGGGCACTCGTGCATGGCTGATGCAGTGCGCATAATGCAGTTGGGCAAAGACGACGCAGCGGCAGCCACTGCTGCGGCCGTTGCTAGCAATAATTTGTCGACTGTAGAAGGCCAGCTGCGGCTGATGCAGCAGAAGCAGCAGCAGCAGGAAAAACAACAGTTGCAGCTAGTGCAACAGGAGCAACAGCTTTTGCATCAGCAACTAGCTCAGAAGCGTCGCGCGCTAAAGAACGCCAGCGACTTCGCGGCACTGCAGCAGCAACTCTCTGGCGTGCAGCTTCAACGGTGGGAGCTAGAGCAGCAGCAGCTGCTGGTTCAGAAGGAGCTAGAGAAATTTGAAAAGCAGCATCTGGCACACCGTCAGCGCCAGCAGCAGCTGCTCCGCATGCACCTCAACTTTGCGGCCGCAGAAGGCTCCTGGTTAGCTGCATGCACACGGCTTTTTCCATCCAGTACCTCTTGGCTAACTCCGTTGTTGTCACAGCAGGAGATTGATTCTTCCGAGAGCTAAGCGCTTCGCCACGACGCTTCCCCTCTGCGCTTCCAAGTGCGATAGCACTACCAGCCTCGGAATCCCGAGGCGCACACTAGCAGCAGCAGAAAAGGTAGCAACCGCTGCAACTGAAAGTGTCTTAGAAGTCGCCACATCTTGCATGTTGAGCCTCAAACATGCAGCTGCAGCCAGTAGGGTGCAACTGCATGCCCATCAAGCTGGCAGCGACGGCTGGAAGGTGCAGCACCCAGCACTACGTTTCTGATATCCTGCGTAAAATGCCTTTGCCCCCCATTCGAGCCATGACAGGTGTCTGCACACAGACACACACACCCGCATACAAACGCAGGCACCAACGCACCTAAGGCACACCTTGACAGAGACTACTGACCAACGAATTCCAACTCTACAAGTCCCTCGCCTGTATCCTTCAAGGTTTGCAGCAAGTCTTACACCCTGAAAGAAAAGAAGCGCCACCGTCCAGGACTGTTGGTCGCGTCTCTACTTCTACTGCAGCGATGGTGTTCGTGGTATTTCTTGACTTCTTATCTTCTGCTAGTTCCGACAAGTGCGGTTGTGGCTCCTGCCTTGGGAATAAGTGCGACTTTGTTGATACATTCATCACCTCACATTGAACTCATCCCACTGGAGACGTTTGCGTGCGTACTAGCCCGCTGGTTTGCTTTTTGGACAGCGGCCTCTCGGCAATGCATTGTATAGCTTGAATGCTGAAAGCCTGTAGTGTATATTCGCGCGCCGCCGCTGCATGCAAAGAAGTAAAAAATCCTTCCATCCTTGATCGGCGTTACCCTGCGCCGGTTCGTATTTGCTTCGTAGTGATGCTTTACCGCTGCTGATTCAAAGAATGCCTCACGCGCAAGCAGGCATGTATTTCGCTGTTGCGGATCTGGCAGTGGAAGATTCGGTCGGCTGCATAGTTGTGTATGGTTTTTCATGAAAGGCGATGGGTTCATTGCACACTGGACTTGGATGCACGTACTCTACCACAGTTTGCGCCGTATCCGCTATTCCTTGTCGTGTGGCAAGCACAGCGGCCAAAGCGGAAAGCGCTGGACCGCTTCAGCTGACGAGTGAGCACACGCACATCGCTCTAGTGGAAGCCAATCGGTGCATAAAGCTCTTCGCAGTGTGTGGACTACCTTGCGTGGCATCGGCCTAAGCGTTTGGAAGGATTGAGGGTGTCTGCTTCCGAAACTGTCCGGTAGCAGGACGGCACATGCAAGGGAGGATCCAAAGGCAGTACTCCCAGGATATGGCAGTGCAGCAAAAGTAGAGACTGTTGGTGCATTGGGGATACAGGAGTGCGTCGCATTGCGGGTATAACGGTGGGGGTACAGGAGGCGTCTTTCGGTCTAGGGGTGGCGATTGCTGATTCGTCAGGAGACACAGTTACAGAATTTTTACTGCCTCCCCTGACGAGGAGGGCTGTTTTACCCTATACAACTCACCATGGGCCAGCTGCGCGATTCTTCATGCTATCTGTGGGATGAGTGCCACGTGGTGTCGACGCGGCATTCCATACACAAGATAACTTTCAGGCAACCTTGCCTCGGTGCCACCCAAGCCCCCCCCGCGCAGCATCGCCATGAAGGTTTTTGCTCTACAAAGTACACACTCATCTTGGAGGCGGCAAAAACAGTTTCTGCCCTTCAATTGGGGAATATGCCGATGTAAAAGATGAAGGTATTTCCGAGAGAATAATCAGGGATTGGCCAGGGTGTTGCTAGAGCGTAGCCAACCATTCCAAGCACTTCTACGAGTGGAATGTGTGCGAGAGATGTCTCGCGTCGAGGAATTGAGAAGCTGCTAGTGCGCATCTGGCGTGTCCATGCTTCCTGACAAGGCGCTCATACATGATGACCTTCGGATGGGTGCGCGTCTTTTGCTGAAACCTTCTCATGTTCTTTTCTAAAGACCATCAGGCACTAGGCATCTTTGAGGTGCCACATGACGGCTACTAAACTCATTCTCTGGTCAGCTGCTCTTGACTACTACGGCAGGATGCAAGGATCTATCTGGGATCTTTAGAGTGAGGCACTTCTTTCCAAACTTTCCAACGAGCTAGTAGAATGTCATTGCGTTTCGTTACAACAAGCCTTTGCCCGCCCCCCTCAGAGTTCTCGACATGAGGAAAGAGGAACAGCCAACATGCAGACAGTTGCCCGTCCCAAGCAATCCGAGCATGCTTAGAGCACATAGCGTACCCATAAAAAATTGATTCTCACGCTATTTGGCCAACGGTCCGCTGCAGTAGCTACAAACTGCGATGAGCCAAAGCAGGTAGTCACTGCTTTCCTAAGTCTTGTCTAAGTACAACATGTCATGTAGAAAGTGCCGAAGTGCCGTTTAGCCTGCTGCACTAGCTGTGGTCACTCCCTCTCAACGTTTTCCATGCATTCAATATGGGATCCTGGGGCATGTCTGTGGAAATTAGAAGGGCTGTTGCTGCTCGGAGAGTAGTGCAATCAGTCTGATACGCAGGTTTGTGCATAAGAGTCGTAGTCCCTGTGTAACTCGAGAGCACGTTTTTGCTGAGGTGCTAATCGCTACACTCGTACAGGCGCGTGAAAGCAACAACTGGACCAGCAGCAGGAAACTGAGCTTCTCATGAGGTGTCCGCTTGTGAGGGAGATGGACATTCTAGCAGACAATGAGAATTGGTTTCTAGAGGCAAGCTAATGCAAGTTAACACCCCACCATCAGCGCCAGCAGATGCAGCTCAGCGTGATGACCACCATGTCACTTTCTGCACACGGCCAGGTGGTGTATAGCAGAGCCAAATTATATCACATTAAGCCTACACCGCAACATTCTGAATGATTCATGGAAGACTGGTGACGAGAGAGAAGCTTCAGCAGCAGCAGCAGCGGCTGCACCAGCAGCCGCTGCTGCCGCAGTCGGCAGCGCCTCCGCCGTCCATCCAGTAGCAGCAGCTTTAGCAGGCATAGCCACTGTTGCTCCCGCCTTAATATTATGAACAGCAATAGTTGTATCGTGTTACTAGTGTCTTTAAGCGTGGAGGACTCTTTGCACTGTCGCACTTTGCAGCAGCAACAGCTGGTGAAGTGCTTGAACACCAGGCAGCACCCGCAACAAGAGCGCCAGTCGTAGTCGAAATAGAATACACCCCATACGCAGAGAGAATTCCTCCCTCTTGAGCCACGGAAGCAGCAACGCATGCCTCACCCGGAGGAGCATCAGCCGCAGAAGCACTGCCAGGTCCGCCTATGGCTCCTTCCCATTAGCTGGAATGCGTAATATGAATGCAGCGACTTCCTTCGCTGCAGCACGAGCTTGAGGCTTTGCAGAACAGCAGCAGCCTGCTGCAGACGCTGTTGGTGTTATTACTGACTGCCGCTGGTGCCTCAGGAGCCGCTTGCGAATTCGCAAGCAGCTCCTGAGGCACCAGCGCCAGCCCTTCTCCCCAGAAATCTGAAAAATGCAGCACAGCACTCCTTGGATGCAGGGGAAACAGCCACACCAGCAACAGCCACATCAGCAACAGCCACATCAGCAACAGACACAACAGCAACAGACACCCAAACACGCATTTGCAGAACACAAGACGGCCCCCTCTTCGGTGACAGTCGCTTTCCGAGGGGCACTGCCGTATATTTTCAGTTGTTACAAAAGCCGTGTATGTGATCGCTCAGTCCAGCTGCAGCAGCTGTAGCCGATTTGGCAGTGCTGGCATTGCCAGCGAAGGCGAAAATTGATTCAGTGACAAGATCGCGTTCCTGCGCTGCAGACTCGCTGGCGCAACAGCCTCTGGCGAGCCAAAGGCGCAAGGAGCAGCTCCTCATTCAGTCCAGCAGTTTCAACTCGAGCAGAAGAGGCAGCAGCAGCAGCAGTAGCAAAAGAAGAGCCGGCAGTAGCCGCAGCAGCAGCAGCAGCAGCAGCAAGCACAATCGCAGGTGCAGGCAGAGCATTACAAACAGCTCGCTTGAATCTGCATGCATAGAGCAGCCGATGCAGCGCATCCCCTCTGCAGTCGGACCAGCAGAAGAGCCAACGAATTCGCGAGAGGATTTCGCGCATGTTTCTTCGTCTGTTCTTCTAGAGCAGCAAGGCTCGAGGTGCCACAAGCCACAGATGTTTGCGCTTGCGGTGCTTTTTGGAGATGGCCGTTACAGTCACAACGGCTGTTTGTCTGGTGCCTGTCTCACCACAGGCAGCACTGGAAGACACGGCAATAGCAGCAACAACAGCAACAACAGCAGTTGTAGCAGTTGCAGCAACAATCGCAGTTGTAGCAGTTGCAGCAACAACAGCAGTTGCAGCAGCAACAACAACAACTGCAACAACAACGACAACAACAGCAACAACGACAGAAACAACAGCAACAACGACAACAACAGCAACTGCAACAACAGCAACAGCAACAACGACAACAACAGCAGCAACAACAGCAACAACAGCAACAACAGCAACAACAGCAACAACGACAGCAACTGCAACAACAGCAGCGAAACGGTGTGCAATCGAAACAGCTGCAGCCTTTTTCTGCGCGCGTTGTGTCTGAGCCCTCAATTCTGCGACTTGTTGCCAACACTCTTAGGACCAGCAGCCGTGTGCAACTCGTTGCTGCAGCTGTCATTTGGGGTGTATATGCATGTGCTGGTTCGGCAGCAGCAGATCGCGGTGAGCCTCTCAGACCTTGCTCAGCTGCAGCGGCCAGCTGTTCAGCAGCTGCTGCTGCATCGTGTGCTGCTGATGCAGCGCGCTTGGCGGCAAACCACGACTTTGTACGTTTGGAATCTGCTGCAGCAGCAGATACAGCAGCAGATGGAGCAGCAGCAGCAGGTGGAGCGGATAGAGCAACAACAGCAGATAGAGAAGCAGCAAACGGCTCATCGGCAGCAGGTGGAGAAGCAGGTACACCAGATTGGTCATCAGACACAGCAAATAGATCATCAGCAGCGAGTGAAAGCTGTTTTGCCGGCAGCGACATGCGCTGCATGCGGAGGTCTACTACGATACTCAGGTCCAAGTTGCAGCAGCACGGTGAGTTTTGAGCCAGTGAGAACGCTGCTGTGTCTAGCAGCTCCTGGCATGCAGCCCTCTCTTCAGTTTCGCTTTCTGAGAGTTGGAGAGCTTCGTGAGTTGTTGCAGCGGCGTCATCAGCTGCTGCAGCTCCTTTGGGGTGTACAGTCTCTGGAGCTGATCGGCTGCGAAGTAAATGCCTTTGTTGCACTCTCGCTCGCGGCGGCTGCTGCTGCTGCTGCCGATGGGCATACGGCTGTTTTGGAGGAGCACTACAGCCGCATGCAGAAGGAGCTGCAGCAGCTGCAGCAGCAGCAGCAGAACCTGCAGCAGCAGAGATCGCTCTGGCAGCAACACATCCCCGACGCGAACAGCGACGTGCAGACCAGCACCACTACCACACACCAAGCGAAGCAGGAAAAGCCTCAGCTCAAAATTGTGATGCTCAAACTTCCGCCGCTTACAAAACAACTGCAGCTGACACCGCTCAAGCACTTTGCGTTTTGCCAGTGCTCCGGAGAGGCGGTTCGCGCGATACTTACGGAAAACGACACCAGTGTCGAGAGCAGAACCTGCAGCAGCAGCTCTACCAGCAGCAGCAGCTCTACCAGCAGCAGCAGCTCTACCAGCAAGACGAGCGTGAGCAGCAAAGATCGCATTTCTTCTTGCTGCTGCTGCAGCAGCAAGAAGCGGGGTGTCTTGGCAGACACCTGGTTTGGGCAAGGGATGCTGCGGCGGCTTTGGCTTCGTAATTGTGCTCTCTCAGTCCAGGGCATGCATAAAATAACAATTTCTCTCTTGATGCCTCTTCGGAAGCAGCTCAGAGAACTGCTTTTACAGCACTGCAGGCTAGACTGCTGCGATGCGCTGGTGCTCGCCAACTGCCTCCGTGAAATGGAAGTTCTCGAGGTGAGTCTGCTACGACTTGGTGCCTCTAGAAAGAAGACGGAGAGCTGCTGCTTTCGGAGCTGCTGCCTCAAGGGTTGCGCTCACTCCACGAGCTGCGCCCAAGAGGCCACGTTCATGCAAGATCACACCTGCGGAGGTTGTTGCCTGTCTAATCAGCGCTCTCGCTGCTGCTACACTTGCCGGCTGTGTGATGCGCGTGTCTTTCTGTCTCTCTGTCTCCGCGGCTTTGTACGTCGCAGGTGCTCGATCTAAGCAACAATGAAATTAAGGACGGCGGAGCAGCCATGCTGCTGGCAGCAGTGCACCACGGCAGCTGGCCAGTAATGCAGCAGCAGCAGCAGCAGCAGCAGCACAGTGAGTGGCAGCAGCAGCACAGTGAGTGGCAGCGTGCTAAGAAGAGGGATAGCAACGGAGAGGATGTGCTTAAAACGGATGCTCTGCAGCAGGAGGAGGCGCAGGAGACCGATGTGCTCCCTGAAGAGGCTGGGGAGAGGTGCCGCACTGCAGTGTACAGACACCTGAGGAGGGTCGACCTGGGTGGCAACGATCTCTCAGGCACAGATATGTTGGTGCCGATCCTTGCTGCTTTTGTTGCAGATGCTGCCTCGTCAGATACACGTCTTCATTACATTGGATTGCAGTCCAATGACTTAGGCCTTACTATTTTTAGCGCTCTCGCAGCCGCTGCTGCCATCTATACGCAGCAGCGAAACAGAACGCTCACTGCCGCTGCTGCCGCCGCTCTAGCGGATGCGGCAGCAAGAGACGCAGAAGCAGCAAGAGCAGCAGTAGCAGCTGCAGCTGCTGCTGCTGTGAGCGCTGATAGGCAGCCTCTTCTAGGAGCTGCAGCAGTAGCAACAGCCTCGAGAGGTTCAGGAGAAGCGTGCACTGCCACAGTCAACACTGTTGCTGCAGACGCTGAGGCGGGCTGCCGCAGGCAGCAGCAGTTACGCCACTCTTTAAGCAGCAGCAACGCAACAACTTGCTGTCTGAGCTGCAGAGACAGCGCCTCGCCTCCTGTCTGCTGCTGCCTGCTGGTGGATGTGAGAGACAACCCTCGGTGCAGCGCCAGCGTTTACAGCACTATTGCCGCTTCCAGCGGCAATAGTGCTTCCTGCTACGGGTCGAGCGGCAATAGCAGCAGCAGCAGCAGCAATAGCAGCAACAGCAGCAATAGCAGTCCTGCTGAGACGGCTGCTGCTGCACAGTGTATGGCGTCTGCAGCAGCAGCAGCAGGCTCTTCGCCTTCCCAAAGGAGTCGCAGCAATAGCCCGAATAGCAGCCATGGCAGCAGCAAAACTACCAACGGCTGCTGCTGCTGCAGTTGCGTTGTACTTCACGATGGTTGCTTGGATTCTGCAACAACGCCCCTTGCGGAGCGACGCAAGAGGAGCCGAGAGACACCTGATGAAGCTAAGCGTAAGCTTTCTTGTTGCTGCTCTCCCTTGTTGCTGCTCTCTCTTGTTGCTGCTCTCTCTTGTCGCTGCTCTCTCTTGTTGCAGCACTTTCTTGTTGCAGCACTTTCTTGTTGCAGCGCTTTCTTGTTGTTGCTCTCTCTTGTCGCTGCTCTCTCTTGTTGCAGCACTTTCTTGTTGCTGCACTTTCTTGTTGTTGCTCTCTCTTGTTGCTGCACTTTCTTGTTGTTGCTCTCTCTTGTTGCAGCACTTTCTTGTTGCTACTTTCCCTTGTTGCTGCTCTCCCTGCTTGCTGCTCTCTCTTGTTGCTGCTCTCTCTTGTTGCTGCTCTCCCTTGTTGCTGCTCTCTCTTGTCGCTGCTCTCTCTTGTTGCTGCTCTCTCTTGTTGCTACTTTCCCTTGTTGCTACTCTCCCTTGTTGCTGCTAACGGTGTGGATTGTTGTGTGTTTTCTTTGTAAAATTGCTGATGTTGCAGGCCGTGGTAACAAGGTGTACTGCGCAGCCGCTGCAGCGGAGGGAGGCTGCTTACAGCACCGCCAGCAACAGCAGCAGGACTGCAGCAGCACTATCTGCTGTTGCTGCTGCTGCTGCTGCGACTGCATGCGCCCCCCTGCGGCCTCTGCAGTGGCAGCAGCAGCAGCAGCAGCCGCAGCGCAGCAGGCGGCAAAAGGGTCGTCATCGCTGGGGGCGAAGGCAGCGGCGGCAGCAGCTGCAGCAGCAGCAGCAGAAGAAGCGGCTGCTGCTGCTGCTGCGGCTGCTGCCGCGTCGAGGGAAATCACACCGGACCAGGAAGCACTTGCTGCAGCGGAACTGGAGGCAACAGAAGCAGCGCAGCGAGCTGCACTAACAGCTTTTTGCATGATAGAGACTGCCCAGACGGATCTTGAGCAGATAGGCACGGAGCCATCAGTGACGGGGGATGTGCGCATGTTTATGTGTAGGGGCCGTGAGGTGTATAGGGAGGTGCTGAAACAGCAGCGCATGCTGCAGCAGCAGCTCCAGCTGCCGCAGCAACACCTGCAGCACCAGCAGGCCACACTCAGCAGCAGCGTAAGCGACGCTGAGACAGAAGGCGATTCTGAGTTTCAGTTGTCGGATGTTGCTGTGGATCTAAGCAGCAGGAGCAGCAGAGCGTCCAGCACTGACAGCAGCTGCAGCAACAGCACGAACTCCAGTTCTTCGGCTATGTCTCTTCCCCCCGATGAAGTAGGGCTCAGTGCTAGCATAGGCCTCCCCATGTACAGCAGCAGCAGCAGCAGCAGCGTCTCGTGTGCAGCTGTCAGCAGCAGCAGCAGGGGCAGAAGCAGGCACAGAGATAAGAACAAAAGCAGCAGCAGCAGCAGCAGCTACGCGTCTGGCAGGCGCCCTGTCCGTTCGGGCAGTAGTAGCAGTGAAGGGGGGAAGGAGAATAGCAGCGGCAGCAGTGGAAGCGAGTCTGACAGCAGTAGTGATGGAGTAGCAGAAAGCGAAATATCTGGCCTGCTTGACGACGCCTTTTCTAGCACATCCCCCTAGCAGCAACGGATGGTGTGCCAATGTGGGAAAGACTGCAACAGCGGCAGTGTATGCAGGCGACGTATCACTCAGAGCAACAACCGCAGGAGTAGGGTGGGCTTCGCGTGCCTCATTGCCGTGGCATGCATATATGCATATGCATGTATGCTGCATGCAGACGCGACCCCTGCCCCTGCCGTGGTGGCTGTCGCAGCAGGGGGAGTGAGTGCAACTGTCTGTAATTAACACAGCCAAGAAAGGAAAACCGACCAATTAGAAGCGGGTCGGCACTACACCGGAGCGCGAAGGTGGGAGCTCTCCTGTAATGGCGTGGCACTTGCTGCTGCATCAGCAGCAGCAGCAAGTGCCACGCCATTGCAGCAGCAGAGTAGCACACTGTCGCGCTCCTTAAGGGAAGCCCATGCATGCCCTGAGCGAACCCTTGCAGTGCATCTTTTCAAAATTTGAGGGCAGCAGGGTGTTGCTACGGAGGCGGCTGCAGCAACATTCTGCTGCAACGACTTGTGCTGAGCTGAGGGTCGAAGAGGCTAAAATTTTTGCGGCCTTTCCTGCGCTGCGGGTTGGCGGCTCAAAGGGAAGATCGGCAGAATGTCGAATAAAGGCTTTAAGCTAGGTGTCTAAAGCGGTGGCTTGCAGCAGCAGAAGCCGCTGCTGCGTGCAAACATGCATGCAGCAGGAATGGCTGTGATGTGACAGGGCATAGTGTGACCCGAGATGGGGGTGGTGGTGGTGGGGGGGTGGAGGGGGGCAAGCGATGCTGCAAGTTTAGCCAGTTCAGAGAGCAGCTATTGTTAAGACTTTCGCATGACTGCCTGCTCCTGCTGCTTCTGCATTGCTCACAGCAGTAAGACTGCTTTCAGCAGCAGCACACACACGCACA
>NW_020312144.1:0-69149 GCF_002999335.1 Cyclospora cayetanensis | reverse complement strand
CAGTTTACGCATACACACACAGTTTACGCATACACACACACAGTTTACGCATACACACACAGTTTACGCATACACACACAGTTTACGCATACACACACAGTTTACGCAAACACACACAGTTTACGCATACACACACAGTTTACGCAAACACACACAGTTTACGCATACACATACAGTTTACGCATACACACACAGTTTACGCATACACACACAGTTTACGCATACACACCCAGTTTACGCAAACACACACAGTTTACGCATACACACACAGTTTACGCATACACACACAGTTTACGCAAACACACACACAGTTTACGCATACACACACAGTTTACGCATACACACACAGTTTACGCATACACATACACGTACACAAGTGCATACTTACAGCTCGCATGGTTGCCTGAATCCGTTCTTCCGTGACTTTTGCGATCTCTCCACGGACCTTATCGTTGCAGTTTACCTGCACACGACCAAAGAAGAGTAAAGCCTTGGTCTTGCAGCGCATGACATCGGAAGAGTTTCTCCCCTAGCAGACTGCGCCAAGGGATGCCCCCTCTTCACTTCCCACCCTCATCCCTCTGCGTTTCGACGTACAACAAGCGCTCTGCCTTGCAGCTTGAGGCCAGCAAGGCACGCAATGCACTTGGCTGCTCCGAGAGGATCTGCAAACTCGCAGAAACCAAAAGCCGCCAGCTGTCCAGACACCGGATCGCTCTGCCTGTTCCATCGCAGCACGCGCCCGAATTCCTGAAGCGAGCAGCATATACACACACGCGAATACACAAAATTACGCAAAATAGACAAAAAAATACATGAAAAAAGGCGAAAAATTCACACACAGGACGCCGTAAAACGATAGGCAGCCATTGCCGAAAACAAGAGGAAAAACGCCCGTTCAAGCCTTCTCACCCCCCTACTGGACCCCCCGGCAGCGGCGAAGCAACGCGAGCAGAAGCGCAGAGTGCAAGGAGCCGTCTTATAGAGCCAAGCCACGCTGCTCTGTCAGCAGCAGCACGAGTGCAGCAGCGGCTGCAGTCGTCAGTGCAAGCCACATATGGGCAGTAGCAGCGGCAAGAGCAGCTCATAGATACCGCGAGAAGATTCCTCATGAAATCGTTGTCTGCATGCTTCGTAATATTCCCAATGTATAGAGTGCTCGACCGCTGCTGCTGCTGTTGCTGTTGCTGCTGCGGCTGCTGTACAGACGGCATGGCTGGACGCTGCGGGGGCATCATGGCTGGCGGCATTCCATAAGCCATGGAGGTTCCCATAGGCGTTCCAATTGCTGTAAACGCAGAAAAACGGAAAAACAGAAAACAGAAACACGAGGGAGGATCTGATCGACGTCCAACACCGCGAGGCGGTGAGAGAGAGAGGGCTTGAGAGCGTGCAACGCAGGTCCAAACAAAATCGGAAAAGCACAAGGGCATGCTGTATGAATGCCGAATACGCAGCTGAGGGAGCGCGTTGCAGACGCGATATACATATACATGAATATATGTCTCGGCGTGCGTGAGGAATTGAAGGAACATGCATCTATGGCCAAAAAGGCGCGAGCAGTTCAAGAGCAGTCCCTTACGCGTCATGCCTGGCAGCTGATACGGGGGCATGCCGTAAGCCTGCACAGCACAGCACAGTGGCACCACCAGGAGGGCACCCTGACTGCACCAAAGAAGCCTCTCCTGAGAGTTTCCTTGCGAGAGCTGCTGCCTCGTCTCCCCACGCAGAGCATGGCCAGATCGCGAATCTCCCCCACAGCGGCAGCAGCAGTCTTGCAACCCCCAGAAACATCCCGCGCACAGCGAAGGAGAGACTGCGCCTCGCAAGTCGGCGGCGCTGCCTTTGGCCTTCCCAGCTTCGCCGCCCCCTGTAAGACACCGCTGCAGCTCTCCGAAGAAGGCTAGCCTACTCAGCGCTGCACTTCCGCCAACATCCATCGAGAAGGGGGAACCTCACCTGCGCAGCTGCCATCATCGCCGCAGCAGGCGCTAGGGGTCTCATGCCCATCAGACCGGGAGGCATTCCTCCGAAAGGCTGCATGTTGCTGCGCAGAGTATTGATTGCGCTGTGCTGAGAGTGCGCCTCTTCGCGGGGAACTGCTTCACAACCAGCCAAAAAACCGCCTCGGAGGCTTCGGCCTGCCGCTGCCTCTGTGTTTGCCCACGCTTGCAGCAGCTGCTGCTGCCACCGGATTAAGACTAACGGCTACACAATTTCCTCAAAGAAGCATCAGAAATCAGGGGTGGAAGCGCGTGGTGTTCCTGCTGCCCTCGCAAGCGCTGCAGCCGCAGCCACTGCCGCGCGGCTGCAAAAATGCGCATGCACCAACAACCCCACCCAGTCCCACTCACCCCGCTGCACGCCCCTTGCTTCTCTCAGTGCTTCACGCCTATTGATTCTGGAAATCGAGACGTTTTTGCAGCTGGAAAAACACCAAAACGAGCAGAAAGGAAGACGCGCACCCGCCGCAGCCGCCGCACGCCCTCCCGCTGCTGTACATACAGCTCATCCGTGTGTCGCCTTCAGCCGTGCTTCGACCAAAGAGCTGTATCTGAGGGTTTCTCGTGCGGCGAAACCTCCGAGGACGGTAAAAGCTGGCAGATACAGAGGCTGTATGCCCTACACTACGATGAGCAGCATCAGCAACAGCATCAACACTAACAACAGCATCAGCGTCAACATTAACAACAGCATCAACATTAACAACGACAGCATCGACAGCGCCAAAATCAACAACAGCAGCAGCAACAACATGCCTAGCTGGCGATTACAGCAGAAACTCCTGGCCCTCTACCCCTGCAGAGTAGGCGCCGGACTGAACCCCTTCGCAGCAGCAGCGTCAACACACAGCTCAGAACGCAGGATGCAGCCATGGCGTTCGCCGCTGCCAGCCTGAAGAGCAACGCAGAAGAGGTGCCCTTAATTGATCTGACTGCAGCTACTTCACCGCCTCGAAGGCGTAGAGGCTTCCCGTTTCATCACCTCAGCAAGGGCCCTACGACGAAAGACTCTGAGGCAGAAGGTGCTCTTGGTAGCAGCAGCAGCCCAAGCAGCAGCAGCAGCTCTCGCAGCCAAACGCGCACGCCATCCCGAGAACAGTCTGTACGACGCAAACAGTCCTTGGCAGCTGCGCGAAGCGGCGAAAATGGAGGCGTCACGCGCAAGGCAGGCGCTTCTGGAAGGCGCATGTCGAGCTCAAGAAGCGCGAAGAGCAAGGCGGAAGAAGCCGTCTCATCCGTCTCTGGGGGCAGTACGCCTCGTTCTCTGCGCAGTCTTCTGTCATCGGAGAGGAGCTGCAGCCGTCACAGCAGCAGTAAGAGTCTCCTTGAGGTCGGCAGCAGTCTGCTTGCAGCGAAAGTCGCAACGCAGTGTACAGACACTGGCTGCCCCTCTCCCCCCCGAACCCGACTGGCTCCCTCGCGCTTCAAATCGCAGCCTCAGACGCTCTCTCCTGCCACCTGCGGCAGTCGCCATGCAGACTGGGGGAGAAAAGAACATGGCAGCACCAGCTTTTCTTGGTATGAAGCCTCCAACCCTCGCTGGAGAGGCGACGCTCTGCCTTCGCTGCATCCTGCAGCGAAGGTGAATCAGCTGCTCGCTTTCTTGCAGGCTTACGCGGCAGCTCCTCCTCCTCCTGAGGCTGCTGCGAGGCTTTCTGAGACGCTTGCAGTCGAGCGGCGGCGAGCACAGCCTCCCCCCAGGAAGCAGCTGAAGACTTCAGCGCCGCCGGAGTCACAGTGCAGCGCCATGGCTGTCGATGGGGAGGCGCGAGGCGCCGTTCACAGCGGCGCTCCGCGCGCATGCATTTGTGTGTTGCAAGGACCTTCAGGAAGCGGCAAGAGGTGGCTACTGATGAGCCTCGCTGACTCCTTGGGGATGCGCGTAATAGAATTCGACGAGGCTGCTGCAGCTGCTGCAAGTGCAGCGTCTGCTGCTGACGGTTCTGCAGGCATACGCGGCAGCGGAGGCAGAGGCGGTCTACTGCGAGGCGAGCCTCTCTCCTTAGGCAAAGCCTATCTTTTGTTCCTTTCGCAGGCGCTCAAGCGAGTCGCGCTGCCGCTCGAAGCGCTTGCCAATAGCGAAGCAGGCAGCAGAAGCAGCAGCAGCAGTAAGACACGAAAGAACTGCGCGACTGCCGTGGTTCTGCTGCGGCAGCTGCCCGCTTCCTTGCTGCAGCACTCCTCCACGTTTGCACGGCAGCTGCAGCAGCTCCTGCAGCAGCAGCAGCAGCAGCAGGGAAGTGCGCAGCCGCTGGTGATCTGTCTCCGCGATGAATGGGAAGAGCAACGCCTTCTGCAGCAGATCTTGCCACCCCACCTCATAACACACCCTGGCGTCTGCCTCATTAAGCTGAGAGCTCCTACGGAGACTCAAGTATCGGCGCGTTTATGCTGTCTCGACGCTTTTTTTTTCGCATGCATGCCTCTCGCCTTTGCAGTCATGCTACAGGCACCCTCGACGCAGCCGTTCTTAGGCTGTGCTGCTGCTCCCTCTCGCATCGGCCGTAAACAAACCGCCTTCCCTAGCTGCATGTGCATGTATGTGTATGTGTATGTATGTGTATGTGAATGTGTATGTGAATGTGTATGTATTCGCGTTTTTCCAGCTCGAGAGTTGTGGAGAGTAGTCTCGCTGCTGCCTTTGTCTTGCGGCTCGCAGGTGCTTCGCTTGCTGCAGCAGCTTCAAGAGCAGACAGCAGCGGATCTGCGGGGAGAGGGCTTGGCGGCTGCCGCCGCGCGAGTTGCCGCAGCCGATGTAGCCGCCATTGCTGCCGCTAGCAAGGGAGACTTACGGCAAGCGCTAGGAAGCCTCAGACTTGCTGCCGTGACGCCTGCTGCTGCTTGTCTGGAGACGGGGGAAGCGCCTGCTGCGATCGCTGCGTGGCTTCGAACGACCACGCGCCGCGGGGAGTCGCGAGAGACACGTGCTGCGGACAGATCCTCAAGTGCAGCACGAAAAAAAACAGCAGCCACGGCAGCAGCGGCTGGCATCCTAGCTGCCGCCATGTGGTGCAAAGACGCGCAGCTCGCCTCTTTCCACGTCATCGGTAAGTTCCTCTATGGAAAGCGGCTCCTCACGAGCTGCACGACGGAGCAGGGAAGAAAGACACTTCAAACGCAGCCGCCGCAAACGCGATCTGCCGATGCCAACGCTTCCGCCAAAGGAGCCTTGCGAGCAGCAGGTGCAGCATGCGCTGCTGCAACGCAGGGGGGTTGGGGGGGGCGCATGCAATGGTCTCCCGTTGAGCGCGAGGCAGCCGCCGCTGCGGCTACACGCTGGCATGCAGCAGCAGGAAAAGCAGCAGCAGGAAAAGCAGCAGCAGGAAAAGCAGCTTTCCCCCCTCTCAGCGCCAGCAGCAACTGCAGGAGCAGCGTCTCAGCAGCATCAGCACGAACGACGCTCGAAGACTGCGCTGCAACGGATGCTGCTTTCTTGGATGAGGATCTAGAAGACTTGCTCGCAGCCGTAGATGAAGATGAACAGATGCACGAGGAGCAGCGGCAGATGGACTGTGTCTATGCGGCAGCTGCTGCTGCGATTGAGGCTGCGGCAGCTGCACCACTCTCGGCTGCTCATCTGCACGCTCCTGCGACGGCTGCCTCAAGGCTCCCTCTCCACTACAGATTGCGCGAAGGTCAGGAGGGGGTGCTGCTGCTTTTTGCTGCTCAACGAACAGGAAAGCGACTCTTCACAGACGCAGCAGCAGCAGTGCCTCTCCGTGTTGCCGCTGCTGTCGTACGCCCACCCCAGAACGAGGAGGGACGGCTGCAGCTCCTGCTATTGCTCCTGCTTCGCATTCGATAGTGCTGCTAAGTGCTGCATGCGTGGCGCTTGCGCATTCTGTGTTGATCCTTTTGCAGATGGATGGCTTTGGGCAGCGCAAGACTCGGTCAGAGGCTTCATGCCGAGTGGCGTCTCCCTCTTGCCTCCTCCTCCTCCTTCGTCTCCTTGCGCGTTCAGTTCAGCGGCTGCTGCTGCTGATCGGCAGCAGCAGCCACGCCAGCTCAGCTTCTCCATGCTGCAGCGGAAAGAAACGCGACCTCCCCTCTACTTTGTTCCCTCCGCAGTGCTGCAGCAGATGACGCTGGATCCGGAGACGTTCGTGCAGCTGCTGCATGCGAATTACCCGCCTTTCTTCGAAGACATCGAGGACGCTGCAGCTGCAGCTGCCGCCTTCGCTACCATGGATGCTGCTGCTGCCTTTTCTGTCGCTCACAGGTGGAGGAGACATGGAGGAGGCGATGCCGCGGCGACTGCTGATGAGCGTCTTGCTGCCACAGTAGCGGAATTCTGCGGAAGGGCCGTTTTAGACGCCAATCTACACCCCTGCTGCCCCTCTCGCAGCAGCAGCAGCAGCAGCAGCAGCGAAGGCTCCACGAAAGGCTGGGGCTTTGCCTTCTCAGGCAGTGTCACTGCAGATTTACGCAAACGGCAGCAAAAGGCTGGCACTGCTTGGCGCGCTTACACCACCAGCGTCCGCCTGCTGCTGCAGCAGCAACTCCAACAGCAACTCCGACCCGAAATGCAGCAGCAGCAGCAACAGCAACAACACGCAGAGACAGCAGCGGACTGTGCCTTTGTAGCTCGTGCTCGCGTATTCTGGGGGAGCACTCTCGATCCCTCGCCAGCAGTATTTGCTTCTCAAGTGCTTCCTTCCTTGTGCCTCCTCCTTACTCTGGGGACCTCTCCCGCGCGGCAGAGAGGGCCCCCCCCCCTCCTCCGGGGGGGGGGCCCCTCCAGGGGGCAGTGCAGTGGCCTTTGCTGCCTCACGCCAGATTGCAGTCGCGCACTGCTGCAGTGGGAAGCTCCTCTGCTGCATCTGTTGTCTCCGAGGGTCGGGGGCCCCTCGAACAAGAGGCCTATGGGGCCCCCCGACCACACGGACGACGGGGATGCCAGCAGTACCCTGGGGGGCCCCCCCCCCCCCGGGGAAGTACTCTGCGAGCGATGCCGCGCACTGGCGAAAGCTCCCTCCTTTCCGTGGAGAGGAGAGAGGCCTTTTCGAACCTCTTCCCAGGGAAGCCCCCTGGAAAGAGAGATGCACGACATAGAAGAAATAGAGGAGGTCTAGGCTCCTTCATCACGAAGGCAGCAGCAGGAAGGCCCTTAGAGGAAACCTTTCCGTGGAACGCAGATAAGGCTTTTGAGGACTGTAGGAGGGGTAGCAGAGGAAGAAACATCGCGAAAGAGGGAGGGAGAGAGGCAGGGAGGGGTAGCAGAGAAAGAAACAGCGCGAAAGAGGCAGGGAGGGGTAGCAGAGAAAGAACCAACGCGAAAGAGGGAGAGAGGGGTAGCAGAGAAAGAAACAACGCGAAAGAGGGAGGGAGGGATAGCAGAGGAAGAAACAACGCGAAAGAGGCAGGGAGGGATAGCAGAGAAAGAAACAACGCGAAAGAGGGAGAGAGGGGTAGCAGAGAAAGAACCAACGCGAAAAAGGGAGGGAGGGGGTAGCAGAGAAAGAAACAACGTGAAAGAGGGAGAGAGGGGTAGCAGAGAAAGAACCAACGCGAAAAAGGGAGGGAGGGGGTAGCAGAGAAAGTCTGGCAGAAAAAATGTTTCGGAAGGAACCACCCAACGTGACAGGGCGTTCTGATGCATGGATCACTCGTCACTGCAGTTTACGTCTACACCAGAAGGTGCACGGTTAGCTATAGCCTTCATAGGCAAAGTAGAAACGGCGGGCTCTCTGCGTCATGGTGACAGCCGTCAGCGATCTCCCTAGAATGAGAGCGTAGACAGGTGCTGTAAGGATCGCATGTAGGCTGCAAATTACGGTTATCGATGTAAGCCTTTCCCGCGTGCAGCTCAGAGTCTTCTTAACAAGCCTTGATCGCTGGATTATCTACACATGAGCGGTCTGCAGTTTTTATCTGGCCCTTGAAAAATCCTTATCGAGCGCGTGTCTACGGGTGGCTGGGGGCGCCATAAGGAGCCCACTAGAAACGCATGCGGCCGTAGGCTATCCTCTAGAGGCAATACGCCTCGCTGAAGTCGGTCCTTCGTCACCACTTTTCCTAAGGCGCAGACACGGCTGCGATGGCTCGCTCTCGCATGTCTTCAGTAACCTGCATAGTTTCACTCCGAGGCAGCAGCTGCAGCGCCATCTAGACACCGCGCGTGTTGCCGCATTAGCAGGCGAAGCTATGGCAGCCAACGCTCCGTAGCGGCCGCAAGCGTGTGTAGGATGTCTAGAGGGTGTGTCAGCAGCCAGCCTTGTTACTTCCGTGCAGCACTACACGTTTTTAACCCGCTGTCCAGCGAGCGAAAAAACTCAAATAAAGCTACAAGCGCACGCTCACGGTTTCTCCGTCGAGTGTGTTGAGCTTCGGAAGGCGCTTAAGCATGCTGCAGCGAATCTCTTCCTGCAGTGTCACGAGCATCAGCAGAGCGAGTTTCGGAAAGCAGCGCATACAAAAGGCTCCCGTCGCTACCTAGCTCTGCGTAGAAAAGGCTCTCCACCCTAATCCCTTACCGCTGTGGAGCAAGAGTCGTAGACTGGGTTCCCCTTAAAGAGCACATTCACCAGAGACGGAAGGGTTGCCTAGTACAGGAGAGCACAAACCGTAAGCCGTGCATTCTAAATCGCCGCGTAGAGTCATTCACAGGAATCTCTGTATCCAAGCTCTGCATGTGACTCCCTGTAGTAGGAGAGAAATGGAATTTGTGAAGTCCGCTGCACTCTACTGAGCTCTAATGCTCCTGTGGAGAGAGGAACGAGCGCGATTCTCAGGGTTACTCCAAGTGCTGCTGTGGCAATGCGTGCTTATATCCTGCCTGAGGCTTGTGCCTCTTTCACACCAGCTTTTCAATCTCTTCCCATGATTTGACCTTGTTGTTGGACATGAAAAGGACTTCGAGTTTCACGCACGGCTGCAAGCCGTCAAGCTTTTCAATTTGATTGTAGGAGAGCCACAGTTGCCGCAAGGTGGCTCCCACGTCCTCCAGTCCACTTATCTTTTTTATCACGTTCCGACCCAAAGACAAGATCTCTAGCTTTTCTGCAGCAATATTGGCAGTAGACGGGCCGGTTGGAAACAACGATGGGGGAAAGCGGTGCTTTGGAGGGGCAGCAGTCGCAGGAAAATAGGGCACAAAAGTACACGTCCACACGGATCTGAGGAAACCGTTCCCGCCAGTAACTGCCGGCAAATGGATCGCTAAGGCCTGAAGTATTTTTTTCTCAAAAAAGTCATGTGCGGTGCGTATCAAGCGCCCATCAGCGATTATGGCTATGGCCGGTGATGAAGCGTGGGGAGGAGGGCGTTTCAGGTTCTCTACTACCAAGATTGCGCTACATCAACCCATTTCTAGGAGGGCCATGTAGCTCCCACCGTTATGTTTGCGCCCTTAGTGGAGCACAGAATGTAACAAGCGGGGTAGAGGTAGAACTAGTGAAGCAGCAATTGTTCGCAAGGAACTCATATTCGCACTTAAGTTTGAGAGGTTGGAAATCTTCTCGATTGAATTGGTTGACAGCGACAACTTCTTGCACGCCACAAGGGCATTCAAAGAGGAATCCATCTTCTCCAAGGGAGGGAGCTGCGCTATGAGCTTCACCTCCTCAGCTTCAGCAGCCACCAGCCCTTCATCAGAAACGGTAAACTATAAGCTAGGTGCGTTTAGCCATTACCTTGCCTACTTGCCCATGAGGGAAGCGGCGATGAGACAGGGGGCCTCTCCCCTAAAGCCAGAAAGCTGAACGCTTTTTAGAGCCTTTCGTGCGTACACTTGCGTTTCTTGGCCTCTTTGTGCTGGTGGGGTCACTCACCTGTCTTCTCTTCAAAAAGCTGTATGGCCTTGAGACACGACGTGCCTCCTCCTGCCTTTGCCATTCTTCCCCGTTTATGGAGTACAGCAGAAGTTTTAAAACGTAAGCTAATTTACACCCCTTCTCCCTTTCATCTATTAGCTCTCTCCCTACGGAGCGAATTGTGTCTGGGCATGATCTCTGAAGGAGTGTCGGTGGCAAATGAAGCCCCACCTCCGAGGGAAAGATCCACGACGATCTTCAAAGGACCGAGAAATTGGTGCACTTAAAAGAGATTGGGTTGTCATACTTTGCAGTACATGGGTGGGGGTGTCACTCGACCCGTTCAAAAGCGGCCCCAGGGCTCCCAAGACAGATGTGGGCGGAAAAAAGACTGTCAACGCTCATCGAAATCGGTGTTTCAGATATCGAATGAGGCTAATTATTGCACAACCAATGTTTTAGGAAGGAAATCTGGGCAACGCTGCGGAAAGTCGCCGAAGCGCCACATGCAAAGAACGTTTGTCGGTACGGCGCAGGGCTTGGAGGGGCTCTTCTTCGAATCAGGTGTGGGAGTTTAAATGGTTGACTGCGTCTGTTGCTGACGCCTTTGTACATTCGAGTTACGTTCAGCTTAACTCATTGCTTTTTCCGCGCGAATATGAGAAGCATCTACCGACCCCAGACACGGCGGTTTGTCCGAGTGGTTAAGGAGTTGGACTTGAAATCCAATGGGCTCTGCCCGCGCAGGTTCGAGCCCTGCAGCCGTCGTCTGACCCATGCGACCTCCTTGTTATTGGTTTTTCCTTACTTTATTCTTATGAATTGATTTCTACACACCAATTATTGACTTCTCAGAGGTAGCCTTGTGAACACGCATATTTTTGCTGCCTCCTTAGTCTTCGTTTCACTGCGGCGCTTTGGGAAGCAGTGACCACTCATGAGCAGAGTAACGCTCGCGCATGTTGGAAACCACTGTTTTGGGTGCATTTATCGCCAAGACGCAGCACTGGCTACATATAAAACCCAGGGAAACTTTTTTTTCATGATGAAAACAGAGAGCACGACACCTCTATTTCATAGATAGCGGACGGGGAAACGACAACTGCTAAGGAAATCGCGAAACGAGTTGTAGTTTTTGTTCGGGCAGGTTTTCTGCGCAGGATTGGGCCAGTCTGTCACACGTCCTGGCTAAGTTCGCTCTCCTTCTGCTTCATCTGTTTCCCCTCCGGCTCAGGGAAAGCGTGGCCGCTCTTGTAAAAGTCTTCCACCAAGAGGGCCAGCTGTGTGACCGTTGCCCCTATGCCCTCTGCGTTCTTCTGCTTCAACGCCTCGAAACGAGGCAGGACTGACGTCCGAATAATATCCATGACTTTGGAAAACTGCTTCTTGTACTGGCGAGCCGCCGCATGGCCAGCCGTTTGAAGGAATTCGAGCAGCAGGGCGGGGGCAATGCGGCCCGCCTTCGCCGACGTGCTGCATAGCATGTTGATAAATCGTGCCCCCCACAGCCAGACATCCTCTAGTTCTGCAGCGAACACGCAATAAGCGCATGCGTTCGCGCAGCGGCCACTCGCCTGCCAGCAAGCCACGGTGCAAGACGGCAGTTGTGAACGAATACCTCCCTAAACACGTCGAAAATAGTGCAGCGCTAGCCAGAGTGCTTGGGGGTGACGGGAAGCATAAGACACGCTTAAGTGGAACTTCGCTCGAAATGCTGTGGTGAAGATGCCACCATATATATATATACATATACATATGTATATATATATACATCTGTTGCCGCGTTTTACTACAGCTACCGAACTGGCTAGCTTAGCGGCCAGCTAGAATAGTCTGACTGCGCATGTGCACGATATCCAGCTAGCAGGGCACATCCATCCATACTCTGGGAGCAGACAAGATACGCTATCCAGAGGCGTAGGGATGCTGCCATTCTGTCGAAGAAATCGACCTCAGACTCCCCAGCCCATTGCCCACGAAGGCGATAAAAGGCCTCTGCCGTCATCCCCTGAAACAGTCGCAGCAGCAGCCGCAGCATCATTGGTGCAGCTTCGGCTAGATGCCAGCAACAGCAGCGCCAGCAGCACTTTGTTACCGCGGCAGCAGATTTCGCCAACCTGCGTCCTTCGGTGGGAGAAAGGGGTTGCGTAGGTGCAGACGGAGAAGAGAGCTGCCCGAAAGATTCTCTCAAAGTCTTTGGCATGCGAAGCCACACTGCAGTAGGAGGCACAAAAAGAGAGGCTTATTTGGAGACGTAGACGCACTGGATGACATAGGCATGGTGGAAAAAGGATTGAACGAAACATGGGCTGCTGGAAAAATTCACGTCGACAAAAAAGCCCAAGAGATAAGGCGTATGAAGACGGTAGAGAGAGAGAGGATACAGCACAGGCATGAGGCGGAAAGGGGCAGAGAGAGCCCACGTGAAGTGCTGACGATTGAAAGTAAAGAATGCCAAGCATTTAAGGCCCTTCGGCGCGAGCACGGACAGAAGCACATACGCCATACACACATACATACACACACATATACAGACATACGCATAGATACATGTGCACACACATGCGCATATTTACATACACACATACAGCAGACACAGCTGCAGCTTACCCTCGAATGAGATAACCATACGCCCAAACCGAACTGGGTCGCACACTTAGCTGTACAGACACCGCAACGCATGAGCGCGTCAAGCAGCTCCACTTGCAAGGACCTCTGCCGTCAAAGCAGCAACAGCAGCAGCAAAAAGGCTGGGAAAGCGGCGGAAGCGAGCGGTCTAAAATACAGGCAGGCGCAATGCTGCTGCAACGTGAAGACTACCTGTCCTCCCCGTTCACACAAGGCAAGGATCCTTTTGGCCAGTTCACGACAAAAAAATTCCTCTGCTCCCTCTGGCATGCGCTTTAGAGGCCCCCTAATGAAACCACGAAGCGTCTCAATAGCCTGCACCAACAGACAGACACACACGAAGGGGGAGGCTGCCAGAAGGCAAGACAAGACGCCGAGCGATGCTGCGCTAGCGTCACACTCCAAGGCACCCCCTCCACCCAAGAGGACAGGCAAGTGAGTAAGCCACAGAGAAAACAAAGAGAGCACTCTACAGAAAGGAAGGCAGAAGATGCCTTAGGGCATCTTTCTCCTCTGCTGCCCCCCCGCCGGGGAGGCGTGGCAAGCGAGAATCGATCACGAGAGGCCATGTTGTTTTGAGGCAGCGTCGAACGGCAAGACAGGGAAGTCGAAGAAGCCGTGAAAATATGGCAGATGCATGTCAGGACGTGAACAAGCAGCAGCAACCACAGGATGGCGCCAGACAAAAGCTTCAGAAAGTCGTCAAGAGGAGGAAAGCCTTCCTTACGGTTATGACTTGGCTCTGTGTGGAGGCGACTTGGTTCAGAGATGAATTGATGAGGGCCTTTACTTCCACTCGCACTTTCTTCGACTCGTCTTGTGTCAAACCCTAAGTGCGTGCCAAAAAACAAACTTCTACTCGCTCAATCGCAACTGTAGGCAGCTGACCCCTAACCCACGTCTCGAGTCTGTGAAGCGCGTGGAAACTGCTGTCAAGCGCTCTCTATAGATGTAGACATGTATATATATGCATATAGATGTAGATGCTTCTATGGAGAGCTGAGAATATGCAACCTATAGCAGCCGTGCAGCACTTCAGACTGCACGAGCACCATCAGAAAGGCACCTGGAAAGTTGGCATGGACTGCTGTCTTTCTGCCTCCTTGTAGCCAGCGATCTCCTGAAGGGCCGCTGCTACGAATGGATGTGTTGAGGCAGACGGCAGCGTGTCATCTGCTGCAGCAGGAGGTGCTGCCGCAGCAGAGGCTGCAGTAGTAGATGCTGCAGCGGCAGGAAGAGCATCAGACACCAGGAGCGACATCCACACATGAGGCAGTGTGGGAGTCTCAAAATGCATCTATTTCACACGCAGAAATTTGTTGGAGAGTGAACCTGGGTGCCTCCTTGCGCCACCATCCCCACGATATAGGGGCATGCAGATCGCAAAAAAGAAACGCAAGCAGTTGAAAAAGAGAAGTGAGCACCCGTGCATGGCTCCCGTCTGTTTGCTCTCCCCAATACACCATACCAGTGACATCCGTCTGCGCTGCTTCCTGTAGTTGTTGCTTCTGCTGCGCTTTTTCCACCTCCTGTTTTCTCTGCTCCTCTGCCTCTTGCTTCTTCCTCTCCTCTGCCTCTTGCTTCTTCCTCCGCTCTTCTTCCTCCCTCCGTCGCTGCTGCTGCTCCTCCTCCTTCTTGCGCTGCTGCTCCTCCAGCAAAGCCTGACGCTTTGCCGCCTGCAGCACCGACAGCAGAAACAGCGAAAACAACACAACCCCTCTCAAAACAGCAGAAAGAGGCAACCTCAATTCGCTTCTCTACCCGCAAAAACAGCAGCACAACACGCCACGTCTGTGCAGCAGCAGTCGCAGCCCGCGTTTGTAGCCAGCCTCAGCAACAGAAACCAACCTCTTCCTTCTCCCTGCGTTCTCTCTCCGCCTTCTGTCTGAGTGCCTCCAGCCTCTCCGCCTCGCGTCTTTGTTCTGCACATAACAGATACACTGGAAAGGCTACATCAGACACCAGCAACTTAAATATGCCTGGCAGACGCCGCAAAACTCCTCCCCAAAAGCAGCTCTCGCCCATCCTTCCGAAGTACCTGCCTTTTCCTCCGCTTGCTGCTCAGCGATCAGCTCAGCCTTAGCGTCTTTTGTCGCTTCCAGCAGTCGCCGGAGGGAGGAAAAGCGGTCGGCAGCTGCAGCAGCAGCAGCTGCTGCTGCTGCTGTTGCTGCTGCTGTTGCTGCTGCTGTTTTAGGCCGTGTTGCTGCCCTCCCCGTTTCTGCGTGTGCTGCAGTCTTAGGGGACGGCAACCTGCAAAACTCGCTGCTGCAATTCCTCCAGCTGTGACTCCCACTGGCAGCCTCGAAGGAGGCGCGCGCGGCGAGTGAAGTCAAAAGCACTTGCTGCTGTGCAGCTGCTGCGCAAACTGCAGCAGCAGCAGCAGTAGCAGCAGCAGCAGAACTTGCTGCTGCTACTGCTGCTGTGCCTGCTGCTGGAAATTCAGCACCAGATATGTGCTCTGCAGTAAATAGGTCTGTGTCGAGGCGAAAGAGACGCCTGATGTTTCCTTTAAAGGCACTTTCACCAGCACGAGCTGCCTCTGGTGTCTTCCTCCTCTCCGCAGCAGCAGCAGCCGTAGGGGGAGCCTCCTCGATTTGCTGTGCGGTAGCTGCTGATTCGCTCTCATCTGCAGCAAGTGCAGCTGTAGCTGCTCCTTTCTCTGCAGCAGGAGCAACCCCTGCAGGAAGCGTCGAAGGCGTAGCTGCTCCTGCTGCTGCTCCTGCTCCTGCTGTCTCGGCAGCGGCAGCTATACGCAGCAGCCAACGCATGCAGCATGTGTTAATCCCCCGATGCGCTGTGCCTGCAGCCGCAAGAGCTCGATCCAGCAGCGTCCAGCTACCATGCTTTTGCTGCTGGTGAGGCTTTTGTAGCTGCTGCACGTGAAACACAGCTGTTTTGTCAGTGGCAAGCTCCGCCTTCTTCTTCGCCACTGCTGCGCTGCTAAAGGAGTCTCCTCCTCGAGCTAAGGCACTGTGCAGAAGGCTTTCTTCTGCGAGCATCTGCAGCAGTGGGGGAAGCGGATGCTGCGGCAGCACCTCTTCCTGCCGCTCAGGCAGCTCCTCTTGTTGCTCCTTCTCAACGGGAGAATGGCGCTTCCCCCCTACTGCTGCTCTCACTTGTTCTGCACTAAGCGCAGTTGAGGCTGCAGCGTTCGATCGAGGATCTCTAGCAGCTGCAGCAGAATCAGCAGCAAACTCCTGCACAAATTGCGCTGATGCCTTTCCTCTCCGGATCGTCGACACTGAATGCTGCACGGCTTCCGCTCCTCCTGCAGATTCTACTGATGTTGGAGGAGAATCTGCAGGTTCTGTTGCAGATTCTGCAATTGGTGCTGCTGCAGGTGGTTCTGCAGATTCTGTTGCAAGTGCTGTTTCTGCTGCATGTGATTCCGCAGGTTCTGTTGCAGATTCTGCAATTGGTGCTGCTGCAGGTGGTTCTGCAGATTCTGTTGCAAGTGCTGTTTCTGCTGCATGTGATTCCGCAGGCTCTGTTGCAGATTCTGTTGCAGCTTCTGCTGTTGGAGGTGCTGCAGCTTCTGCTGCAGCTGAATCTGCAGGTGTCTCTGCAGCTTCTGTTGCAGCTTCTGCTGCATGCGCTGCAATTGCTGCTGCACATGTTGCAGCTTCTGTTGCAGGTGCTGCAATTGCTGCTGCACATGTTGCAGCTTCTGTTGCAGGCGCTGCAATTGCTGCTGCACGTGTTGCAGCTTCTGTTGCAGGTGCTGCAAGAGGAGCTTCGGAAGTTGCGCTTGCTCTTTCTGGCTCTGTTGCCAGTGTATGCGTTCGTTCAGCTGCTGCTGCTGCTGCCCCCGTTTCAACTGAAGAGTTCGCTGATCCTGCTGCTGCTTGCATGCTACTGCGGCATTCCAGAGCGCCTTGCATGTGCATTTTCATGGCTGAATTTGGCAGACATGAAGCAGCAGATCCCTGGCATGCGGTAAATGCAGCAGGAGGTGCTGCTTCTACTAATACACCTGTTGCCGCTTCCAAGCCTCGCTCGATTTCGCTGTTTTCTGCTGTGTAGCTACTGCTGCTGCTGCTGCTTTTTGCAAGACACCAAGAGGCACTCGACTGTTCGGCTTTTTCATCTAACGCCTCCCCTTGCGCTAAAAGCTCTGCACAGCGGCTGCTGCTGCTGCTTTGGTGGATCGAACGGCCTCCCTGTACTCTGCCCTCTGCGGTGTCTCGGCAGCTCGCGCTACCGCTGCTGCTGCTGCTGCTGCTGCTGCTGGATTTTTGCATTTTCGCGCGGCTCCAGTTTTCCCAGTACCGCCATGCATGCGAAAATCTGTCCACCGTAAAACTACTGTTAGGGAGGGTGAGTTCTTAAGGAGGGGGGAGGGAAGGGAAATATGCGCGCAGCAGTCCGCCTCTTGACACTCGAAGACGGTGTATGGTGATGATGAGCGAGAAAAGAGGAACCCCCTGTGCTGGCTTGCAACCTTCCTCCCTCCCCCCTCCAGCCCCCCTAGAGGGAAGGCCGCTACTGCAGCAGCCTCCAGATAAGATCAATGCGCAGTATCTAATAACTGCGTGTGTGCTTAGAGGTTTCGCCGACTGCCGCTGAGGGTAGGGATGCTGCTGTTGCTGCTGTTGCTGTTGCTGTTGCTGCAGCAGCTGTTGTTGTTGTTGCTGTTGTTGCTGTTGCTGTTGCTGCAGCAGCTGTTGTTGCTGTTGCTGCACGCTCTGGGGGTGTAGTGCAGCTTCCCTGTACAAAAAAGTTCGCGCTGAAGGAAGACACGTACGCCAGAGGAAGCCGCCTGTTTCTGCTGCTGCTGCTACTACTCCTCCTCCTCACGCCCTCTGCATGTCAGACAGCAGCACTTTCGAAGGCACTCGACAGGTGGATGGGCAATCGCGCTGGGAAAAACACGCAGCGGTGATTTGACGACGGCACTGCATGCATGCGTCTTCGGAGGGAACGCGTGGCTTAATCCGAGGGCTTACGGATCGCTTGGTGCCGCTGTTACCGTTGAGAAGAATGCTATTTCACGGTGTGATGCAGAGCTTTCTAATTTCATCTTCAGGCTGGCTCCTCCCGCATGCATGCAACGGGTTGGCTGCTTGACTGCAACCCGTCACGGGGGGCCCCCCGCCGCTCCCCCTGGGGGCCCCCAAACACCCCCGGCCTCAGGCGGGGTCACTGAATTTCTGCCACCGTGCACTGCATGTGTTTCTCCCCCCGTTTCTCCAATTTAATTTCTAGGAGGAGTGTGCTAAGTTAATTGGGCTTGTTGCGCTGCTGGTGATCCGCCTGTTGCAGAAAGGATGCCAGCAGGCGTTCGGTTGTTTGCTGTGACTTCAAGTCGGCGCTTTGCGACAGGTGAGGGGCCGTTAAGGGGCGTTTGCGCCGTTGAGGGTAAGGAGTGGTGGCTTCGCAGCAACACAACTAATGGAAGCGAGGGGAGAAAACGAGGGCAAGCGCCAGCAACGCATAGGCGGATTTCCGCACAGGTTCTAAGAAACGCAATGATTCAGAACGGCTGCGTTCCTCCACACGTGTACTGCCGCCTCGGAACCCCTTGCTTCCCGACATATTTGCTCGCGGCTCCCCATACACCCCACCCACCACTTCCTCCAAGAGGGCCGACGGCCACTTGCCAGTCGCTCTTTTCGTGTGTGCTCCCCCCGTCAACTTGAATCCCCTTAGTCATTTATCTAGCGATGCTGCGCGCGCGACTGCACGCCTGAGAAAAAACGACAGGCCCTAAGGTTGTGTGCAGCCAGCGGCACGCTGCACTAGGAAGAGTGGAGCTCGGAAAGCAGGATCCTTAGGGATTTTTTGCCTCCCTCTTAACCCCCTTCTTCCTTTGCTTGCTGCGGAAAGCCTCGCTTTAAAAGAATGCCAACTCTTAATTAAAGAGTTAGGGGGGTCTGTAGGAAACAAGGGATTTTTGCGCGTGGACTATCCCGCTTCCGAGGGCGGCTCTGCCTCGACCTCTAGAGCCTCGGGTGTCCATACACCTCGGCTTTTGTTGGATTTTATGTGTATAATCTGAGAAAAAGACCGTGCAACATTGTACGGCAGTTCATGCGGCTGGCAGCTCGTGGTGCAAATCAGGGGGACCCCGAGGTGGTGTACATACACCTGAACTGCAACCTCCAGCATCTGCGCCAAGTCGCGCTGCAGCTCTGCTCTGCCCTCCTCCCCGGCTGCAGCCGTTGCTGCTGTCGCTGCCGTTCCCACGAATTCCTCAATCTGAGAAAGACACAAGGCTGCCCCTGCGGCAGAGGCACGGGAAAAAAGCAGCAGCAGTTGCTGCTGAGAGCGTCCGACGGTCGCATCCATCACCTCCCCCGCGGAAGCGTAAAAGCAGGGAGGCTGCCCTTCTGGCGCATCTTTCATGAAGCAGAAGGAAGAGGGGGCGTCTG
Organism: Cyclospora cayetanensis; assembly: GCF_002999335.1. Classification (NCBI taxonomy): domain Eukaryota; phylum Apicomplexa; class Conoidasida; order Eucoccidiorida; family Eimeriidae; genus Cyclospora; species Cyclospora cayetanensis. Next base: position 50,396 of record NW_020312144.1, on the reverse strand, counting down.
CGCTGACTTTCCCCCTGACAAGCTGACCTAGAACTGTCATCAAAAGAAACTTATCCAGCGCCTCCCCACCCACCACGAGGAGGCACAGGGGAAAAGACAGTTTACACCAGCGCATACAGCAGACAGCCCTCGGTTGGAGCTGCGCGGTGCTGCTGGGGTCGGTGTTTCCACCCTCAACCCCGTCGCAGCTCCTGCAGAGATCACACACACACTTTAGACGGAGCCGCGGAAGGGGAGAAGCCCCCTCAAGTTCTCTGCTGAGCGATGACAATGACACGCTGCGGATTCTGCTGCTGACAGACTTGCCCCCAAGATGCCGTGCCAAGGCAAGGCATCTCAGTCGGTGTATAGCGCTGCGAAAATTCTTCAAAGCCTCTTCCGCCCCTTCCTCCCCGACGGCAGTAGCAGCTCCTTCTTCTGGAGACGGCCACTGCGGCTGTCGCTGCTGCTGCTCCCCCTCTTCGAGCAGCGTCTGCAAGAGCTGCAATGGAGGGGATGGCAGTTCTATAAAAAGATCTTCCAATGATTTTATTGGAGCCCACCTCCAAACAGCAACCACAAAGACTGTTGGTGCTGCTTTTGCTTTTGCTGCACGTTGTGGAACCGTGCAAGCGGCACTGGCAGCATCAACAGCAGCTGCAGCTGAAGCAGCTGCAGCTGAAGCAGCTGCAGCGCGTGAGCGCATGCTTCGACAGCCCAGCAAAACGGCTTCCAGCAGGGGGTGCTGTTCTGTGTTGCTCCTGCTGTCTTCAGTTTCGCTGCTGTCGCTGTTTTCGCTGCTTTCGCTGCCGCCTCGCTGCTTGCGCTGCCGCTGTAGCAGCGCGTGTTGAGCGTCATTGGCAGCAGAGTTCAAATACCAAATATCCGGATGAATGAGCAGCAAGACTTTGACGAGGGGTCCCTCTGAAGTCTCCTCCTGCTCCCCAGCTGCTGCTGCAGCCGAGGCTTCTCCTGCAGCCTGAAAAGCCGCGAATCGCTGCTGCAGCAACATGCCCGAATCGACCCCTTCGCTACAAAGATCTGCACAGGAAATTGCCTGCACATAGACTGTAGAGGGCTGCTGTTGCAGTATCCGCTGTATGCTGCCATCGCTCCCCAGCATCCAGAAGCGGCTTCTGCCTCCGTCTGCACTACTCCCCCTGTGCTGCAAGGCGTCTTTTCCTCCTGAACACCCTACGGAGACGGCCTTAGAGGCAGCTGTCAGAGAGGGCTGCCCTTGCTGCTCGAGCAACTGCTGAATGAGCTGCGTGAAAAAGCTAGGCCAGATTCGACAGCATCGCACACCAAGAAAGAAGCAGCAGCCGCTGCACCCCCCCCTCCTGCCGAGGCACCTGCAGCGCCGCTTCCTGCTGGCTCCGATGCAGAAGTCGTTCTTGTCGCCCCCGTTGCTGCCTTCTGCACGAATCCGCTGCAGCAAAAGAGGCAGAGATGCTGGCGCAGCATCACTCATAGTCGCGCGCATCTCCATTTCGACACTGCACGCACCAAAGCCGAAATGCCCCTAAGGGCTTTCTTTCTTTCTCTCTCTGTCTGTACGCCTTATCCTTCTGGCAGTGTCGGTGGGTGCTGCCGTGCTGCGAGCCAGCTTCCCCCGTCCTCCCTAAAACTCATATTTTAGAGTTTCAAAGACCAGATTCCGCAAAAACACCGCCTTTTGATCATGAGGAAGCTTGGAAGATCCCCCCTATCGATGCTCCACAGCACACGCGCCAGCTCGAGGGGCCCCCTCCCGCCCCTTCGACTCTGCGCCTCTCCACCTTAGGGGCCCCTCAGCCTGGGCAACGTAAAGACTCCTCAACCCTCCTTGGAAATATATATATATATTTATATGTATATGCGACTTAATTGCTCGCTAACAAAGACTTTCAAGCGATTAAGGACGAGGTGACTTGGGTAACGGGGTGTATGCCGCTTGTTCCCCCGCCTCGCGCTGCTCGCCAATACCGAGTTGCCGATTTGGGGGCCCCTTTGGGCGTTTACAAGTAGAGAACCCTCTTTAGTGACGACGTTTAGGAGCAGAGGCGAAGTGCAAAGCCTCCAAGGACGGGAGGGCTGCGACGAGCCTGAGGCTGTTTTCCGTCCCGTGCTGAAGCATGAGCATTCCGAGCAGGTGTACGTGCTGAACTCTAAGGCTGCCTCAGACTAGCTACACTGATGAGGTGGGCTGCGCCGCTTGTTAGGGCACTTTTACACACACTGCCTAAGACTAGAGGGAGGGGGCTAGAGGCATCGCTGGCGAGGTCTGCGGCGCCTACCTTCGCACCTGGCCGTATAGCGCCTCTGAGAGACTTGCACAAAGGACAAACTCGCATTCCTCTCTCTCTCTCTCTATTTCTCTGCCTTTCTATTTCTGCATCGCTGGGTGCCCTTTGAAGGCCCCTTTGAAGGCGCTCGCCCCTCCCCTGCCTTCTCCGGAGGTTTTGGGGGGGAATGCGCATCGCGAGGCGGCGTGTATCTTCTGCTCGTTTTGAGCTGCCTTTCCTGTTGCCCCTCCTTTTGTCGTCACGCGCGCCTATTGCGGCAGTGGATCGTGTTGCAGCAAAGCTGCGCATGCAGCAGAGCTACTTGGTAGAGCAGGAGGAGAAGTACACTAGGAGGGGTGGGTGGTAGGGGGGAGGGCCGACTCCGCTTTATGGGAGCAGTATAAAATCAGTATCCATGAAGAGCCGCTCAAACGCAGTCTCGCCAACTTGATACCTGAGAAAAAATACGCGCAGAGCAGCACACCCCTTCCTTGATATCTATAGCCGAGAGCGCAGCCCGCGCCTAGCCAGCAGCAGCAGCACCATGAAGAGGGCAAAAGCACGCAGAAGCTACAGCACCAGGCGAAACAAGCAGCGCAGCTCACTTACTTGATGAGCAGATAGAGCGGCGCAAACTCCCCTGGAATCGATGGGTTGCAGAATCCTAAAAGGCCTCTCTTGGTCGCTTGTGACAAGTCGATTCGGCTGTCCTTAACACGAGCCATCAAGGGGATGCTAACAGACAGCGCGGCTCCCCATTCGGGTGTATGGGGGGCCCCCAGCCAGCTGCTGCCAGGGGGGCCCCCCCCCCCGCCGCTGCTGCTGCTGCACTCGCCATTGAGAGCGTTGCTCGGGCTAAAGCCGCTGCTGTCGGTGCTGCTCGCCGTGGCTTGCGCCTTTTGGATTGCCTCTAGAGTGCCGTAGTACGCAGCAATAATCAAAAGCCCCTTCTTTTCTCTTTCTGCAGCATAGGCCGCTTGTGCGTCTCGCAGCAGAAGTCGCTGCTCCCCCACTGCTCGAGCGAGGGTTGCTGCGCGCCGTGCCGCTGCTACGGCCTCTGGCTGCTGCTGCTGCTGCTGCTGCTGCTGCTCCGCTGCTGCTGTGGCAGCAGCAGTTGCAGCAGCAGGCAGCCCGGTGTACAGACGCAGAAAGGGGCGCAAACAGTCAGAAGGCGACCGCGCTTTAGCGGCTGCTACTGCCGCTTCTGCAGTTCGGGATATGAGGCACCGAAAAAGCCAGTAGATCGACGACACGGCTTGCATGGATGCAGCAAACACTGCAGCAGAAGCGCAAGAGCAGCATGCGACAGCGAGAAGACTTAGCCTCTTTCAAACGCTATGCTGATGGCAGCGTGTCTTGTGGCGAGGTCAAGCCGTGTCAAATCAGGAAAATTTTCCCGCCCCCACACAGACACACACAGACAGACACATACACCTCGCTGCTGTCGCTGAAATCAACGACAACTAAGCAAGGGTGCAAGCCATGCAGGTGGCTCCTCGATTCAGCAGCAACACTTAAAGGAGCACCAACAGCAGCAGCAGCGGGGTTCAGCGAGGTAGAAGCAGAAACAATAACAATAAAAGAAGCAGAATCCATAACAACAACAATTAAAGAAGCAGAATCCATAAGAACAACAATTACAAAAGCAAAAGCACCAGCAATGACAACAACAATTAAGGAAGCAAAAGCACCCGCAATAACAACAACAATAAAAGAAGCAGAATCCATAGCAACAGCAATTAAAGAAGCAAAATCCATAACAACAACAATTAAGGAAGCAAAAGCACCAGCAATGACAACAACAATTAAGGAAGCAGAAGGAATAACAAGAATAAAAGAAGCAGAAGCACCAGCAATAACAGCAACAGAAGCAGAATCCATAACAACAACAAAGAAGCAGAATCCATAACAACAACAATTAAGGAAGCAAAAGCACCAGCAATAACAACAACAATTAAGGAAGCAAAAGCACCCACAATATCAACAACAATAAAAGAAGCAGAATCCATCACAACAACAATTAAAGAAGCAGAATCCATAACAACAACAATTAAAGAAGCAGAATCCATGACAACAACAATTAGAGCAGCACGAATTTGCATGCATTTTAAAATGCATACCTTGTCTGGGGTTGTGGATGCAGAGAATGGCGGAGGGAGGGAGGGCAAGTATTCCAAAAAGGAAGCCACTGAATATTGCAGGATCTCGGAGCAGAAGCGCCTCGATCGAACGCCATCCGAGCGCACTATGGTATTGCTGCTGCTGCAGTGCTGCAGCAGCAGCAATATCAGCTGGGGAGGTGCCTGCCGCTGCGGCAGCTCCGAATAGCTGCAGCGGCAGCGAAAGAGCCAAACCTCTCGTTTTCCCTTTGAGAGTTAATCGCAAGGAGCGAGAGCTCCACTCAAGAGCGTACACCAGACGTGTCTGCTCAGCACCCTCGCCAAGCGCAAAGGTCCACTGCACCTGCAGCAACACATACTAACAGAAGAAGGCAGCACTGCAGCGGCAGCAGCATTCGCAGGAGGCATGCAGGTGGGTGGGCATGCATGCATGCATGCGACTGAGCAGAGAGGCATTAAAGCGCTTTCTTTTGCCGCTTCTGCAGTTAGAAAAAGCCAACAGCAGCAGAAGGGCAGACTTTTGAGGGCAGGCTGCTCGGCCGCGCATGGCTAGCTAGCTAGCTAGCTAGCTAGCTAGCTGCCGCGAGGCCTTTCGCCGCAGAAAAAAAGCACACCTTGGTAGAAAAGCCAGCGTGTAGAGACACCTGCGGCTTGAAGATGACGGCTGCGCGTGGCATGAGAAAGACGGTCGCCCATCGGCATGCCACGACTGCATCGTTGGATGCCACTGCGAGAGACAGCTGAGCCTCGTGCTCCTTCACTCGGCGGGGGGGAAGCGCAGTGCCTTGTCTCCAGCGAGCGTTTCGAAAGCCTCCTGCAAGCGAGTCGAAGGAAGGGCTGAAGAGGGAAGGCATCTCGTCCGATATTGATCCCAGGCAACAGCCTCTGAACGCTTCTGCCGTCGAACTGCTGGTGCGTCTTGCCCGATTTCCAGGAGTCGTAGTCGCGCCGCTGCTGCCGCATGCATCCCCGCTGCTGCTCCTGCTGTTGCTGCTGTTGTTGCTATTGCGAGCAGCAACTAGCGGGAGATCGCGGGGGAGGGGATGCGGCAGCCTGTGCGCTATCGACAGAGAAAGGGCAGAAGCTGGCCCTAAAGAGGCCGAAAGAATTCCTACAGTCAAAGGAGAGAGTTTCTGAAAATGCGAGAAGCGGCAAACAGACATGCAATGCGTAGGCTGTAAGATTAGACTCAATTATATACCCGAAAATATCGAGATCGGCGGAGCGGAAAGGCATGCATCCACGAGACACAGAAATACGGCAGACTGCACCACCGTCCAGAGAGAATGGGGCAGGCGCACGCGCGTGTACACGTGCTTTTCAAGTTTCACACGAGTAGCCAGCTAGCTAGCTAGCTAGATAGGTAGGTAAGTATGTAGGTAAGTAGGTAGCTAGCTAGCTAGGTAGGTAAGTATGTAGGTAAGTGGGTAAGTAGGTAAGTGGGTAAGTAAGTAGGTAGATAAGTAGGTAAGTGGGTAAGTAGGTAGGTAGGTAAGTAGATAGCTAGGTAAGTAGATGGCTAGGTAAGTAGATGGCTAGGTAAGTAGGCAAGCAGAAAAGTAAGTAGGTAGGTAAGTAGATGGCTAGGTAAGTAGGCAAGCAGGTAAGTAAGTAGGTAGGTGAGTAAGTTGGTAGTTAAGTAAGTAGGTAGGTAGCTAGGTAGGTACGTAGCTAGGTAGCTGGCTAGCTAGGGAAGTAGATAGGTAAGTAGGTAGGTAGCTGCCTACCTATCTACTTAGGCAGGTAGCTATCTACTTTCCAGTAGTTAGTTTTATCCAGCAGCTGCAAGAAGAAAGCAGCCTCCTACCTGCTCCCATCGGATTTGATGACTGAGTCTGGGAGCATCCTGCCCGATAGGAACGGTCCACAGCTCAGTGCCGAGCGCCTGTTGCAGTTCAGCCTGTAAGCTGTCGTGTAGTTGCTGAGGAGTCATCTCGTTCTGACTGCTGCCGTTGCTGATGTCTTGCAGCACCCTCGTTAGGAGCCAGCGGATGCCTCGATACATCCGGCGGGACGAGTATAGCAGGAAGGGAAGAACGCGCGAGAGGTAAACTTCTTCGAGAATGCAATGCACAGATATTCGTGAAGATGCTGAGGGTGCGAGGCGTGTGATGCCAAATCGGCAGACGGAAAGCGTTGAGGAGCTCTGCAAAACAGTTCCGTGAAACAGCGGATGTTGCGCATGCAGGTAGAGAAAAACTCTTCACTACAATAGCCGGCTTTGCACACGGGTAGAGCAGAAAGACGAGGGAGCCCTACCGAAAAACACACCCTACCGCCGCAAATTTTTATCAAAGATTAAATCCACAACGCCTCTACCTATCTCTCCCTCTGCAATCATATAATATATGTGTAGATGCATCTGTAGATGTTCATATATGTATATAGGAATATATGTATATATATATATCTGGATGTGTATATATATATACATATGTATATATATGCATATGTATGTATGCACATATGTATCTATATATATATATATTTAAACACACGCAGAGAGAGAACATAAAAGCCCTGGCCGCAGAAGGGGGGTTGTTAAAACACACGGAGGGAAAAGTCTCTTATACATATTTATGTACAGTAAGGTGCAGAGAGGCAGATATGCGGCAGAAGAAGGGCTGCAATTGCAGCACGTCATGGACTGCACATGCCGGCACGCAGCTGCTTGCGTCAGGGAAGGCGGGCAGCACAGACACCCATTAACGCAGAATGATGTCGGAGCAGAAGGAACAAGCTGCTGATCAATGCAAGCTGGGGGCAAAAAACTGCAAAGCTAGGAACCTCGAGCTGGAAGGAGCAGCCTGCGAGGAAAGAGCCAGCGAAGATACCGAGCGCATGCAAGCTTACCAAAGGTCTTAGCGCCAATGCGGCTTCAGCTACCAAATCATCTGCTAGCTGTGCTGCTCCTGAAAGGAAGCAGAGAAAGACACCCATGCCTGAAGCGCAACAACAAGGGCAGCCGCAGAAGATGCACTTTTTGGCACAAAAAGCGGCGCTGCAACACACACAATGTCGCCAAAGAAAGCACCATTGCAGTTCCCTCTCCTGTTAGAAGCCGTTCTAGCTGCCTATTTCTTTCCTCCCCTCCTAAAACTCCTTTCTCCTCCCTCCTTTCTCCTCCCTCCTTTCTCCTCCCTCCTGCCCCCTCTCTCGAAAATGACAGCTCCTGCATGCCCAGCACGCACCGGATCGGAGAACCTGTGAACCTAAGACGAGGGAAAGATTCAATCTATCCCAGAGAGTCGCTTCAATGGAATGGGAGACTGCAGATATCAGCGCAAACAGGCAGGTAATAGAAGCGTGTCAGAGGGTGCTTGTTCGAGCCAAGACAGAAAACTGGCAGCTCATGCATTCTTTTTCAGGATTGCGAAAGCCCCGAAGCAGGCAGCAGACGAGCAATTCGAGGGCGTCTGCATGCAGCAGACGCATGGACGCAGCTGCTGCATGCAGAGCAGAGGCGCAGTCTTACGGGCTGCATCTGCCAGCTGAATAAGGGAACGCTCCTCTCGGCTCCCTGGAGAAGCCGATGACGGATACTCCTGCAACTGCATTTGCTGCAGACTGTAATCGTCCTCATCTCCGCTGTTGCTGGTCGTGGGCTTCTCGCTGCTGCTGCTCTTGCTGCTTATGCCAAGTCTCTTGAGAGCGGCATGAGCTCGTCGCTTGTACAGGGAGTCAAAGAAGAAGAGCGTATACGGCAGCTCTGCAGCGGCTGTCAGCCGCAGCGGGCTGTGCTGCTCTCGTTGTTGTCGCAAAGCAGCAGACACGCGCTCGTGGAGGGAGGCGCTGGACGGCTAAGAGGAAAATAAAAGAGAGCAGCCACAATCGAAGCCGCAATCGAAGTGGCAAATACAGCAGAGGGCACCTAATAATTCGATTTTTCGCATTTGGTGCGTGCAAGGCAGCAAGGGGCATAAACTTAAGCAGGCCGTATCTGCTGTTGCAAGAAGGTCCATAGAACATACAGACTTGTGCAGGTTCGGGTGTATCGACAGCGAAAACGCACTACCACCAAGGATTTTTTTTCTCTCTCCCTCCCCAACCCTTCCTACCGGAACGGCGAGTTGAAGAGCTTTGGCTTGTTCGTCTCTTAAGAGCCGCTCAGCTACCGCTACACCTTCCAAGCCCTCCAGATCTGCACCAAACAAACACACACACACACACAAATACACACAAAAGGACACACACACACACACAAATACACACAAAAGGACACATACAAACGCACACATACACACAAAAAGACACAAACAAACACACACAGACATACACACAGAAAGACACATACAAACACACACATACACACAAAAAGACACATACAAACACACACATACACACAAAAAGACACACACACATTCATACACGCACATACGCACATACACACACATTCATACACGCACATACACACACACACATACACGCACATACGCACATACACACACATTCATACAGCGAATACTGAAGACTTGAACCGCTCAGCGAGGCACGATTCGGCTACCCCGCGAAAGCGTGAGGCGAGGCTGTTACCGTAGATGTCTCGAAGCGTTCGGTTTCTCAAGATTGAGTAGGCGTGATTGAGCCGCACAAACGCCATGGGAAGGCCCCCACTGGAGGCGTAACTTTCAGAATTTCCCCCGTGGGAACGCCCTCTATGAAGGGGCCCATCGGGGGGCCCCTCTGACGCCTTATCCGGGTGAAAGAGCCGCGCGAGACGGCGGTAACTTGCAGCAATCTCCTCATCGGTAGCCTGAAGCGCGCGAAACATCCTTGGGGAGAAGAGTGCCATGCTGCATGCAGCTGGTGTACGCAAGAGGCGCAGCCGCTGCTGAGCAGAGCGTTGAAAGCGAAGGCAACGGCAGTTGCTTCCTACAGTCCGAGCTCTTGGAGGCGGTCAAAGTGCGCATGCATGCACACATGCATGCACACATGCATGCGCATGTGGCAACAGCTCAGCTAGACATGCATCGAAAAAGCCACAGGGATACACATACACGGCAAGACACCAGCAGCCGCAGCGGAAGCACCGGCAACATGTTCGACGTTGTGCTCACAGCGCGTGTCAGATGCAGCAAGTCGTAAAGATCTGCCTCCTCGTCTGTCTGATTCGACTCCATCGTGAGGAGCGCACGAGTCGCTGCAGCACATGAAAACCTCGAAGGCTCACACCGCACTCCCTTCACGCCCTCGTCTTGCAGCGGCACGTCAAGCATGCTGCAGCAAGAAACTACCCGCCCAGCAGCCGCACAAACAGCAGCGCATGCCCGAGAAGCTGCTGTCAGCACGTCAGGCATGCCCCTTAGATGCGGCGGGAGAAATACTTCGCGCGGCTGTTGCAGCCTTGTGACTCTATGCGTCTACAGAGAAGCGCGACAGTGCAGACCTTACACCAGGCAGAAGACGCCTCCCAATCTCTGGATTGCCGGTGGAGAGGATAGCAGAGAAGAGCAGCGTCGTCACGTGCAAGCCTATGAGACAACTTGCGGACGAAGAACCCCCAAAGAGCCCCAGAGGCAGCCGCTGCACGGCCGCTGTAGAGACACCCCACGCCTCCAGATGCACCGAGGCAGCAGCGGCACTGAGGAGGGATGGATGCCTTCAAACCCAGCAGCGCCAGCAGCAGCAGCGGCTGTCCACTGCACAGCAGGAGCAGATGCAAGCTTTCTATTCTGCCGCGGCTCTCTTTTGCCTGAGAAAGCACAAATAAGCCCACGGAGTCGAGGTTCAAGATCTGGAGCTCCGCACAGCTCGCTACACACACAAAGGCAAATATCACGCACAGGGGGCTGCAGCCTCCCTCGGGGGAAGAGGGCACGGCCTTGCAGCTGCCGAGGCATGGAACCCCTATCTGTGTGCTAATTTTAGGTTTTGCTGCTCAGAAACAGAATATTTCGTTGTCTTCGCAGCGCCTCTTCGTTCCTCCCCGCCCCCCGAATTGAGCAGGCGTCCAGCCCGGGGGGCCCCCCGGGGCCCCTGCAGGAGGGCCTATCATGAAATTCGGAGCAGTACCCTGCAGGCGGCACCTGGGGGCCCTCGTCTTTCTCCTTTGCTTGGGTTGGACGTCGCCCGAGGCTCCCCTGGGCTGCAGGGGGGGGGGGCCCCCTGCAGGGCCCCTCTGCAGGGGCGTTCAACCGCCGCGGAGGGGTGTTCTGCCGGGAAGCGCTCTGAATATCCACGCAGCAACCCCCAAAAGCCTGAAGTACGCCTGCCTGGGGAACGAAAGCCTCTGGAGGGGGTGGATGCGGGCAACCCTCCATGATGCCGCCCTCCAAACAACGCCGCCGCACCCCGAACGGTGTGGAGGAAGCCGTTTTTCGCTTCGCGCTCCTGGCAAGCGCTTTTTGTTTCTCGCGATAAGGAGCTCAACTCCCCCGTGGGCGCCCTCCAGCCCAGGAGGCTGCAGGCTCCTATCCTCCCTCAAGAGGCCCTACTACGTCATTGGCGAGGACGGGAAATTCCAAATTGAATCCAGGCAAGTCGGCGGGTGTCGGCTGAGTCGGACGGATGGGCAAAGTGTGTGTGCGAGGGGGAGCGGCGTGTGAATGCTGTAGGCTTCTGCCCCTCCCTGGTGCATCATCTGGTTTTTTGGGGGCTCTTGCAGCTGCTCCTTTGCTGCGCATGCTGCCCTGCGCGTGCGTTTGTTTTCAAGTTTCTTGCAGAGACCCCCCTCCAGATGCGATTTTCGAGGGATGGGCGGATCTTGTTGCCGAGGAAGAGAGGCTGTGGGGTTCCGGGGAGGCGGCGGCAACGGCCGCAGAAGAAGTTGTTCGCGGGGAGCGACCCCTTACGATCAAAGACAAAGTCAACGAACGCATCCTGAAGGGCAGGAAGGCACTCATTAGCGAATATGCCTTCAAGCAGCCGCTCAGCAAACACACGCTGTGGATCGTCACACCCAAACAAGGCACGCAGACAAGACCCACTCTAAAAGCTCTAAGACTTTGCGCATTGCCCATGGGAACCGCCATGGGGCGTGTAGCACATGTCAGTAACGGCAGTTTTGGCAGCTAGCCGTCTTCAAAAGAATCACCTGAGCTTTCCAGTGCTCCAAAGAAGCCCCTCCTCCTTCATGGGGTGAATGGACGGGGGGAGGGGGAGAGGAAAGGGGGGCTGCTCTGAGGTTTGGGGAACTGAGCGGTGAGGCCCTCTGTCGCGCAGGTGCGTACTGCGATTTGATGAAGCAAGACACTGGACGTGTGTCATCGCTCGTGAATAAACTGCGTTGGAAATACGCCTCGACTCTCTTGGAAGTTGGGCATGTTCAAATGCGGGCAAATGTACCGCTTTGCGAAGTCTTCATCGCAGGGCCCTTCCCCGGAACCTGCCGCATCTTTTATGCTCGGGGTGCAACTTTGCAGGTAAGTGGTACTCTGCGTGTTCTCACGGTAATGTGTTAGTAGGCTCCCTAAAGCATTCGGTTTTGCAAGCAAGTCAAGTATAGAATTCACGGCCTCTGAACTCTCTGAGGTTGCCCCTAGTGCTGTTTTGAATTCGATGCCCCTGGCGCTTTTTCTTCATTCCGCATGGGGGGAATACTACAGGACGTCTGAATGCATTCTGTGCGAAAGCTCTCGGCTGTGTTGGGTGGTAGTACGTCTCTACTGTAGGGCATGTGCGGGGTTTACTGTGGCATCTGAACCTCGAAATTTCATAGTGTTTGCACAGCCTCTCTTAGGATACCGCTCCAGGTGTATGGCCAGCAGCAAGAACGCACCGGTTTTTTGTGGTTTCCTTGGCTCAGTACCGCGTGCGGCCGCGCTTTCGCACGATCTGTCCTTTGCTAGAGAAGGATGAGAGGCTGCAGCAGAAGTACGGAGGAGCTGCGTGTCCAGGCCTCTTTCCCACATGGGATGAAAGCGGCATCCTGGAAGAAGTGGACGAATGCATGAACCGGCCGCCGCCAGACATGGAGGTACAATGGACCGCACTTTCTCTGCGTTACAGGCTAGGGAAGAGAACTGTTATGAAAAATTATGTGCGATTACACGAAGTAGAAATGCAAAGTCTTCGGTTCATGGGTTAGTTGCAATGTTAGCTAGGAGTAGTATGTCGTGTATGCGATCAGCTCACATTTGTTGCATGAATGGCATACTTCATCACAATCCAGTGGATATTTGCTACTAGTACGTTCAGAGCTCGTCTCACGTTTGTAGTCGGCCTGCAGGCTAACGCATGCGTTGCGAGCAATATTGTTCCCTCTTTCGGTAGAGGGCAAGTGTTAAGAGTCCAAATTCGAGAAAATGCAAAGGGCAGAGCAAATATGAATCGAATGAGCTAGCCACATGTTGTAATAGCGATTTTGAGAAGAAAATTTTGCGTGGTGTCAGCACCTGCATTCCTGTTGGTAATTGCGGCTTTTGTGTGACTGCTGCATCGGCAAACCGCTTTTTTTTGATTAAGTGTACTACAAGACCGACATCATGTATACACTTTTATCGGAAATCAATTTATGAACTAATATTTTTGTGCTTTTCCGCAGTCTTATCCTGTAAATCTTGAATGGGACAATGTCGCTGGCCTCTCCCCTGAAAATCAAGACGAACGCCCTTGGTGGTATAACAACGTGCACTATCCCACGCGGCAGGCTGTGCAGCGAGCATTCGAGGAGGGCACAGAAGACTTCAGGGATGTAATTGAGGATGAGTACAAGCTATTGAAGGAAGAAGACAGGAAGGAGGGGAAACGGCTTGCACACTTGAAAGCCATGAGGGAAAAGGAGAAAAAAGGATTCTGAAGTATTCTGTCGTAGTAATTAGCAACTATTTATTCAGAATATTTCGATATTCTCCTGTCTATCTTCTCTTAAAGCAACTTTTGGCGTTCCTCGGCGCTAAGTACGAAAAGCTGAACACAGATCATCACGGAACTCAAAAACATTGCATCAATGTTTTAAAATTAATTTAAAAAATTGCTTGGTGGAGACTGCGAAATTGGTTTAGATGTTTGGCCATGTTTCACTCGTTCCTTTCAAAACCTGTGTGTACAGCTGAAATTACACAACAGTCCATCAACTAACAATATTGTAGGCCACAAACGTGAAGATGCAAACTGCACTTCAAATGGAGCTTTCAAAATAGTGACATGATGTGCCATTGCTCTCATAATGAGCCTTCTCAGTTTTAATAATGCCTTCGTTCATGTTCTTTGGCTTTCCGTGTTTTCCGCGTGCTCTAGTATCCTCGGGGAGGCACTAGCGACGAAGGAAAATGCAAAGTTTTTGTCGAATCTCTTGAAACCAACGCCACCTCGCATAGGTAACTGCATTGAAGCGTTATTTTCCACTTTTCATGCACTCCGTCTTGCAATAACAGAGGTGAAGCTCATGCCCAACAAAAAGTTCCGACTAACCCGCAAAGAGATGGAGGCCATAGTGTCTAACCTCAAGCAGGAAATACAAGAACAGGCAAAACGAATATGAAGCATTAGGATTATTTGCAGAACAAAATACGTGCACGTTTCAGGTTGCGAAGGTGCAACAGCAATTCGCGCCATCAGACATTCTATCCCAGGGCCTCACCTATCCTGTGCATGTACTCCCCGGAACCCCTTTGGCCAGTGCCTCCGTAAGAAAACACCGAGAAATAAGCATTGAAACAGGAACCAAAAGAGAGGTGCAGAATCAAGGGTTTGAGCAACTCGACTCAAACCCTCCAGACGCTCAACATTTGCAGGGCCTACGAGCGATGGTAAGCAAACCTGTCATGAAGAGAAGCAACAGTTGTAAATAGGTCTATCTATTCGTGCTTCTGCAAATGTAGCAAATACCGAACAGAGAAATACAACCGCCTCTCGAACAGCCTAAAATGGAAGCAGGCAGCTTGAAAGATCTCTGGGATTCATTGTCCGAGGTAGGTGAATGGGGACAAAAAACTTATTTGGAACCGCCTAAGAACCTCCGTGTAGCTGTCTGAAGTGTCACAGAAGATGGAGGATAAAGAAATACAAAGTTTGCCAAACGGTGAGTGGTTTTGCATTCCTAGCATCTGGCGTACCCCAAGAAACGCATCCGGACCAACAGGCCCCTTGTGAGGCGTCAGTGCTGCTTCACTGTGGTCTCTCTAGGCAGTGCAATACATGACATGTGCGCCTAATGATGTAAAAGCGTTGAATTGTAGCCGCATTCTCAAAATCCGCTGTCTCCAATGGCGGTGAATGCAAACGTCTCTTCCGCGCTGATCCGTATTTCATGCCGCGTCCGTCCTAGGGCGCAGAGCCGCTACACTACATCAAAATTAAATTGATGCTTAGTGTCATGAAGGAAACCCATTTCAGAGAACTGCAACTGCGAAGTAGCTTCATCAGAAGATCCGCAGCAGTCCGCGTAGCAATTATTATCAGCTGTTCGCAGACCACAGGTAGTCAACAGGAAATAAGGAAAAAAGCTGCACGGAGCATTCGGCCATTTTTGGAAGTTGACACATATTGGCAGAGTCACACAATGGGCTGTACGGGGTAATACGGGACGTCTGGGGACGGTGTACTCCGTTCTGAAGCGTTCATTAAACATAGTCCCTAGCCGGAATCGTAACCGCACTCCTTGATTGTAGGATGGCTTTTACGACACTAGATAATAAGGTTTCCTCCACCAAAGAGGGTGCGTTTGTAGCTTGGTCCGGCCGGAGCTAGGCATATGGATGTTGCCACCAGCTCGTGCAAAAGGCTCGAGTAGCGTGGCCAGCAATCCACACACCAGCACATGGAGAAGGCAGTAAAGGTGGGTCCTGCTGCACGCATAGTTTGCTGCATTTCAGTGGCGTGCAACACAAGGGACGGAAATGAATGGGGATTCACACGCAAGAATGCATTTGGCACCCCACGAAGCGTTATCGAGTTCAGCTTTTTGTGAATTTAAGAAACTTTGCTTTGATCCCAAGGGTAGAAGTTGTGGCCCTCATGAAAAACACTTCTTGCACTAGCGCCACTTGAAATACACTGATACATAAGGAGTTGGCACAAAAATTGCATTGAAGTGTCAGAATCCGAGGTTTTCGTCGGATCCCTAGGCTTTTTTTTGCGTAGTTTGTTTTAACCTGAAACGAACAAGCGAGCAAACCACGAAGAGTTCTATGGAGCCGCTTGCCAGCAACAATGAAGATGCCTGGTGTTGTGGGCAAGGGTTTTATGCCGATCCACTCATCTATGCACCTCTAAACGATAAAATAAGGTTCCCAGAATACGTATTAAGAATAATAGTTTAGGAAAAAAAGAATTATAGACGATATGCGATAAAACGGCCAACTAGACATACAAGATATGTGAACGGGCGGCCGCCACGGTCCATAAACAAGGGACACCCTCGCTACCCCAGGGGCAGCTCATGACTCAAATTCTTAGAGTTTTGCCATCCATTATTTTAAGAACGAAATCAACTGTTATGTGCACAGAAGGTTAGCTATGTGGCACTTTTCAATTGCTTCTTCCCACTTAAGTTGTCAATGTCCACCTTTGGGCAGTACCTTCAGTTCCGAGGCTTGTGAGTCAAAGCCTAGGCCGCAAAAAAGGTAGTATACTTTAGAAGGCCGAAGCCCACCTTCCTCTGCTGCTCAGTTTGTTCATAGCCGGCTGAAGGCTGTTTCGTGAGGCCACGATCCCCCCTTGAATACTGCCTTAGCTTTCCGGGTGATTTCCTTCGCACTCGAGGCAGGTGGGAAGGCAGCAGCCCCTCCGCTGGCGGGATGGGCCTTCTGCGCGTTTGGTTGCAATGAGCCCACGGAGGGATCGCTTGACCCCTCGCCTGCCAACGCCGAACGCGCTAAACACAGAGAGCCGTCATGGATTTCACGGGAACTCTGCGCCATCCTGGCGAGATGCATGCGGGGGGCCCCTGGACGAGAGCCAGCCAGCCCTCTTTGGGGTACTTCCTCGATAATATCTGCTGCTTTGACGCTGACTGCAGGGAGAAGCTCATGAAGGCCCTAAAGCCCCAGTCAGTCGACGATTTGATCCTTTGTTGCGTTGAACCCTTCTCCTACCCGTTAGAGAGAGAAGGCGGCAGCGGCAGTGGCAGCATATCCACGTGCATGAAGGACTTAAAGGCGTTTCTCGCCGCTGAATCAGCAAAGCAGGAGCCCATGCAAGCCATCGCCTCCGGTGCGGGGGGTTCTGCATTCGTATCCTCGCAAGACACCACGCTCGGCGACAGCTTCACTACGACTGTCTCGTTTCCCAGTGCAGACTGCAGCATCTGCGACTCCCAAAGTGGAGGCACTCCCTACGGCACTCCTCAGGGGAGCTTCCAGACCATAAGGAGGCCTTCTTTCGAGTCCGTGATAAAGGCTGTAGATGTGGCATGGCTGGCATCGGCTTGCCCCTTTGCCGCCATCGGGCTGGCACGGGAGCAGACGGAGCAGCTGGTGGAGAGACTTCTAGCATTTGTGCTCCAGTTTTTGACGGAGATGCAGTTTGTTATGCTTCGCGTACGGCTTACGGGCGGTCTCCTCCCCTGAGGGTTTGGGAAAATTGGGGCTTTCACGATTCCTGGCTTCGCAGAGGCTGCATGCAAAGGCGGCTTTTTCTTGGATCCGAATTGGGGGGATCGGTGGCGTGGGAGTATTGAGGGTCACTTCGACGAGTGTGTGGTGGGGTTGCTTGTGTGTGTGCGCACTCAGGAGAACATGCGTGAAATAGCGGATGCCCTCGTAACAGGGGGCTGTGTCTCCTTTGATGAGCTTACGGAGCTGCTGCTGCAGCATCAGGCACAGCAGCAGAAGGAAGATACAGGGGGGGGAGATCAGGCTGCAGCAGGAAGAACAGCGGTGCTCAATGCCTCCGTCTTTCTGAGGGATCGCTTCAACCTGAGCCTCTCGCAGAGCCAGCAGCTGCTGCTGCTGCTGCAGCGGGAGCATCACCTCCACCAAGCACTGAAAAGCAGCGAAGCCCTCCAGCAGCCTTCAACGGATAAGGATTTTAAAAAAGTCGCTGATCGGGTAGGTGTGGGTGACCCTGCTTCTTTCGCTGCAGCGAAGAGTGCTCCTGTTGCATCTGCTGCGCAATACGCACATAGCCGTGCTTGCAGCTTCAAACGCAAGGAAAATATCTCAACTTATCTTCCCTAAAGTGTGCGGTCTTTTGCGCCGCGTCTTCCCGCGCGGCACAGCAGAGGTCTGCGAAGGGTGGATGCACGCTTTGCTATTTCTGCTCAGATATACTCTTACGTTCACTTCGATCGCTTCGTCTTTGACCAAATCATCGATACACCCTACCTGCAGCGCCTTCGCTTCCTCTCGCAATTGGGGGCGTGCCGGTTCGTATATCCCTCAGCTACCCATACGAGATTTGAGCATTCTCTCGGTGAGAGTCTGGAGACCGTCGTTCGCGTCAAGATGCGCCTCCCCATTCTCTTTACAAGCAGCCGCAGCAGACAGGACCTTGCGCTTGCTTGCTGCGCGCTTCTGGAAAGAATAGTGCATGTGATGCCTGATTTAACCTGTCACGTGCTCAATTTCGTCTTCCCCTATCTATTCTCATGGCCTTTACCTGTAGCACACACTTCTTCTCTGCCCTCCAGCAAAAACTCATGCGATGTGATGCTTCTCTATCTCTCTATATCTCTGTCTCTCTCTCTCTGTATCTATCTCTGTATATCTCTATCTCTACTTCTCTCTATCTCTACTTTTTATTTCTCCCTCTCTCTCTGTGTCTGTCTGTCTGTCTCGCTCTCTCTCTCTGTCTGTCTGTCTCTCTCTCTCTACTTCTTTCTCTCTCTCTACTTCTCTTTCCCTCCCCCCTTCCTATACTTTTTCTTTTTCGGCCTGAGCCCTAGATGGAACAGCGTCGCCCACGTGTATACATATATATATACATATATATATAAATCGACAGCCTGCATGCGTGCAAGTTTGTGCTTTCGACTCCTCTGTTGGCTCTTCCTTTTTGCATGCAGGAGTCGGTTCGTTGGGGCGTCGTTATTTTTCACTCCTCGAGAGGAAGCAGCGGGGGTCTTTGCAGCTTCTTTCGGATTTTCTAGGTGATGAGGGCTGTTACTCAGGCTGCGCATACGGCATGCCGTGCGAGGATTTTGCAGCTTCTCTTTGGGGAGGCAGCGGATGTCTGTGGAGGAGAAGGCCTCCCTGGGCAGCCTACGCCGGCCTAGGGGGGGGAAACGGCGCAGGTAGCAGCAGCCTCTACAGAGCATGTCAGGAAGTACGGCGGCTAACTCAGTGCGTGGAAATTGCGGGGCTTTGCCACGACGTTGGTCATGGGCCCTTTAGCCACTCCTTTGAGGCAGACTTCATCAATCAGCTCAGAGGCCATCTGCCAGGTGCGCCATACGCACACGACGCATGCGCAGGCACAGATGCGGGAGGCCTCTCGGGGAGTTTCTCTCCAGCTGACCATGTGGCGCCAAAGTGGTGCCATGAGTGGATGAGCAAAGAAATGGTTGACAGACTCCTGGGAGACATCATCGACAGAGGCGGACAAACTGAATTCGAAGTCGCAGACATTCAAGTCATCAAAACCATGATCGAAGGTGTCGACCCCAAGTGGAAGGGGCCCCCAAGCTGGGAACCTATCGACGCCCTCACTCGAGCTGCCTTCGACATTGTGGGTAAGCGCACAAGAAGGACCCTCAACGCGTAAATACGCATACAAATATACGCGAAACAGCACACACATGCACATACAAATACTAATCTATAAGTCTCTCTCTCTATTCATCTTTCCATTGATATATACATGTACATATATATAGGGAAATAGATATATGTATAGGTATAAGTATAGATATATAGATATATATATATAAATATGTACATATATATAGTTATATTTATGGAGAGAAATCTGTCCTTCATACACACAATACACTGACACAATATATACATTCGTTCTTTTTCGCTTGAGTTTGTGTTGCTCTATCTTTTGTTGGCCACGCCCTTCTCGCCCTTGTCTGCTGCCGTCTCGTGTTCTGTCGCCTCACGGCTGCCGCATCGCTTTCAAGTTTTTCTTTTCACGACTCCAGCATGCACCGCCGTTCCCGCGCTTTTTCCTCTCCCTTGTGCTGCTGCTACCTCCCTTCTGGATGTGGGATGCATCTGCGCAGCCAACAAGCGGACCGGCCTGGACGTCGATCGTCTTGACTACCTTTGTCGCGATTCTTCATTACTGCCACCCCAAAATTCGCTGCCATCTCCCTCCCCCATGCGCCTGCTAATGCATTCGCGCGTCATCGGAGGGGAGATCTGCTTCAACGTTAGCGAGCTGCACGCGGTCTTTGGGGTTTTCTACACCCGATACTCCCTCTTCAACTTGGTTTACCTTCATAAGAAGGCAAGGCTTGAGACGGCGCAAAAAACACATTCTTACCCACATAGATATATGCACATACACCTACACGCACATGCACATGAGGATGAAAGGGGAGAAGCCGCAGCGCTTCAACGAGCACCTGCGTCGTGTACCACAATCTCGCTAACATCTAACTGTCATTTCCTGTATCTTTATGTTTTCCCGTGCATCTCTACTTATGTGTTTTTATATGCGCGTGCGCACGTAGAGAGAAAAAACTTGCATGCATATCTACTACTATATATATTATATATATGTTTGATGCAATCAAGGGCAAGTGCCCACGGAGCTCTTCTTTGTAAGTGTTTTGAGGGCAGTGTGGGGGCAAAGACGCCACCCCTTGTGATCTTCTTCAGTCTGCGTCCGCTTCCTTTCTGCCTCTTTTTGTGTTTCTGTCCCTCTCTTTATGTCGCTGCTTGCTGCTGCATAATGTCTATGGCCTAGCATTTCCGTGGAGGCCTCACTTGTTTTAGATGGAGAAGCTTGGCAAGCAGCGAGCAAGCGAGCGCTCCAGCTGAGCTGTCAACGCATGTCGGCAGGGCAGGGTGCATGGAAAAAAATGAGCCCTTCTCTTGGAATAGAGACGTACAATTGAACGTTTTTTCCTCTTGCGGCGTTGGACTTTCTTCTTTCTCTCTCTGGCTGTCTGTGGGGTAACCTGTTGGGTAGCTGCATGTCTGGCTTTGCTTGCCGACAGGAGTCTCCATGAATGTTTGTTTGCCGCCGTTGATTGGTGCCGGTTGGCTGTCTTTAGGTGCGAGCTATTGAGCTGATGATCGCCGAGGCTCTGCGGGAAGCAGATCCAGTATTTCTCTGGAGCGAAGCCGTTCATGACGTAGGTGTATATCTTGCTGCCTCTGAGTGCAGCCGCGGGTGTCGCCTTCTGCGCCACACGTGTTCGGTGATTCTGTCGCTCCCTTCTGCTGTCTTCGCTCTGCCATCGCTCTAGGTAGACGAGTTTCTGACGCTCACAGACGAGGGTTTATTGCGAGACATCCTTCGGCATCCGGTAATCACGGGTCGACAGCCTCTCGCGTCTTCTTCCTTGACAACGGATCACTTTGAGGCACTGCAGCGCGCCAACGTCCTTTTACGGAAGGTTACTCACGGACGAAAAAGCGGAGACCTCTACAGGGTAGTCAGCACTGCCAACTTTGGGCACGACAGAAACATGGCCGAAATTCGGGATGTCTGTACACCCGAGCTCATCGCCCGGCTCTCGCACGGAAAGGTGCACGCCGAAGATATTGTGCTTGACTGTAGGGCGAAAAAATGTGCAAAGCTTTTTAAGAGGCTAAAATATCAAAAAGCGGCCATGGATACGTCCATGTGCCCCTTCGACACAGACGCGATCTGATCTGCACGCCAAGGGGCTTATTTATGGGCAAGGCCGCCCTCGCGATAGAAAGAGCTGCCGTCACGTATCTTTTTTTCTTCTGAGCCTTCGTGTGTATCCTCTGCTTCTCCTTCTGGCTGACTTTGCATGTCCTGTGCGCTTTTCCTGATCGAGCTGGATGCATCTCTCGCTTGCTGCTTCCGTGTTGTTTGAATGCCTTTTTAGCAAGCGCACGAGCATGCGGGCCTGCTGCCATGTGCCCTCCCTCCCTGGCGTATACGCTGCGGATACAGGGCAGCACCTGCACTACGGTATGGGAGCTTCTTCCCCTTTTTCTTCCGTCCACTTCTACTCGGCAAGTGATCCGAGCACCGCCTTTTTGGCCCCGAAGGATAAGCTCGAGGCCTATCCTCTGTATTATGACACGCATCAACTCCGGTGGGTTAGGGGGCTAACTTTCGCAGCCTTCCAGCCAAGCTTTCTTGCCGTCCGCCGCTTGACACACCTCCAGCCCTCCCTCACTCCGCTGCACTGCACTTGCAAGAGCTTTCGTTGAACTCTCGCCTGCCAAGACACCTTGAACTGCCACTGGTGCTGCTGCTGCAATTGCTGTTGGTGTGCTGCCTCAGAGTTTACTGCAAGAACAACACCAACGTAGAATCAGCTAAAGAGGCATTCAACGCCTGGTGCCGTTTGTACAATGTTTCCGAAGAGGTCAGTGTAGGGGTAGCAGTGAAGCGGAGGGCACATCAAAAAAACACAGCCACCGCCTTTCGTGTGTGTTTGTTGTGCTTTTGATTCGCTTTTCGGCCTTTAAATGCTTTTTGCCTAAAGCCCGCTGTGCGCGAATCTCGCTGAAAGGCGGTGCCTCCTCTCTTTGGAGACTCCCGTAAACGACGCCTTTTAACCCCAGGCCTTATTTTTAAATGCTCAGTGCCGGATGTGGGCTTGTTGCGTGGCTGGCTTGGCCCCTGAAATCCCGCTGTTTGTTGTTGTTCGGCGTTGTTTTTGCTATCGTTTTTGACTGTTTGCTGTTTGTTGCTGCTGCCTCTTTTCGCTCTCTCCTTCGCAATCGCCCTCCGTCTCCTCTGCTTCAATCTTCCTTCATCTCACGTCATGCGCTGAAGGATGCGGACTTCCAAGGGGGAAGGCGTTCTTGTCTGCCGGCCTCCCCTGCCCTTGCCCGTTCTTATTTGTGTTAGTCTTTTCTTTTTGTATCAGTCTTTCCCTTCTGCGTTGGTCTTGTCTTTCTGTGTTAATCTTTCTGCGTTAGGCTTTTTTTGTATGAGTCTATTTCTTTTTGTGTTAGTCTTTTCTTTCTGTATTAGTCTTTTGGGGTTAGTTTTTTCTTTCTGTATTAGGCTTTTTGGGTTAGTAGTCTTTTCTTACTGTATAAGTCTTTTTGGGTTACTGCTTTTTCTTTCTGTCTCAGTCTTTTCTTTTTGTGTTGGTTTTTTTGTATTAGTCGTTTCCTTTTGTGTTAGTCTTTTCTTTCTGTATTAGTCTTTTTGGGTTACTGCTTTTTCTTTCTGTCTCAGTCTTTTCTTTTTGTGTTAGTCTGTTTTCTTTCTGCGTTGTCCGCTGCCGCCGCTTCAGGCTGATGGGACCCCCGCCGTGCCGCACTTCTGCCGTACGCGCACTCCATTGCGACAGAAGCCGCTTTCTTCCACTCTCTCCTGCTTCGATGCTCTAACTCCCCGCAGCGGCAGCATGACAACTTCCACGTCCTCGCTGCCTTGGCACGGAGCAGCCCCCTTTTCTGCCTACCCGCGAGCAGCAGATTCGGCAGTTGCGCCCACCGAGCCGCTGGCCAGACTTGCGGTGACAGTAGAGACTGCGCGGCAGCTCAGGCAGGCACCTCTACAAACGGCAGCAGCTGCAGCAGCCACTCCTGCGGCTCCAGGAGGCCAACACAGCAGCAGCAGCAGTCCAGCGATGCTGCCCTGCACTCAGCTCGCCACCCCAGAAAGCCATGCAAAACGCAGAAAACTGCCGCTTTGAGAGGCGGCGCAAAAACAACATATAAGCCACGCATGCGCGTCTGCATGAACCCGCCTGCACATACGCATCGTGAGACGAAGCAGAGACTGGCCAGTCTTTGCATCATCCGCCTCTAGCCAAAGCGTCTACAGCAGCACCTCCCGCAGGGGGCCACACAACGCGCTGGACGCCAGCCGCAACGCATGCATGTGCGCAGGCAGAGGGTCAGGCAGCAATCAGGAGGAGCATGCAAAATCACATCATTTGACACACGCACACACATACACAGATACACTCACCTATAACACACACATATATATATCATATACACTCTCGCATAAACTCGCACAATACGCATTCACTCACCCGTAAACTCACACAATACACAGACACTCACACATGAACTCACCCAATACACATACACTCACACATAAACTCACGCAGTACACAGACACACAAGCACTTACACACATACAGACGCGCGCAACAGGCCCTGGACAAAGAGCGGCGGGCTTTCAAGGAGGCAGAAAACGGCACCGAAAATTCTCCTGCCCCTTACTCGTCGAGACTCTCCCCAGGAAAGCATCTAGCCACTACCGTTTTTCGCATGCATCAAAAGCCGAACAAGCGCTCTAGGAGCTGCTGAGTCTGGGAGGTGAGGGGCAAGCGGGGCAAGGGCAGTGTAGGAGAAGCCTCCGAAACCGTTTGGGGCCCCCTGTTAAGGCTGCCGACGAATTTCTTGCCCTCTTGATAAGAGTAGCCTCTGCACGTGGCTATGCGCCAAACAACTGCATAAGCGTTTCCCCATCCCCAACTAGACGATCCGAGAAGGTGCACATGCACCCGTTTCGCCAAAAAAACGAGTATCTTAGCGCCTTCGCAGCCCTTGCTGCTCGTCGCTGGAGCAACAGCAACAGTCCTCACGAGGCGTACAGCAGGGGTGGCCGGTGCCTCTGCTAACTGATTCCATACACGCGTAGATACAATTAAAAGACGCGCATACATACATACAGAGAGAGCTGCAGCCGTGCATGCAGTGCGTCCTTAGAAGCCAGCTTATTTGTGGGCTTCTTCTACTTCTTCTGAGAAAAGCGCTTCGTTCTGCTTCTTCAGCATTTCCCGCAAGTCATAGATGAGCTGACTCTCCCTCGCTGCACGCTCCTCATAGTTGATCATCGCCAAAGCCCTCTGCTCCTCGGCGCTGTACACTTGGTTTTCCTTGCGGATACGGATGGCATTCATCTTGCGATGTCTGCAAGCACGCATGCAAGTTCAGAGCATCTATAGCGCTTGCATATATATATATATATATACATATACATATGTATCTATATTCATGTATGTATACATAGATGCAGGTATATGCAAGTATCTATCAATATGCATCCATATATCTATCTATATGCATCTATGTATCTATAAATAAGCAACGCAGCCAAGGCAGCCATGCAGCAAAAGCCCTAAGAGCACCAGCCGGAGGGGAGGAGTCGCAGAATGAAAGCATCGACAGACGGCAAGCACAGATCAGCACACACGGCTGCAGCAACGTAGCGCTACCCAAAGAGGCAGAATTCGTGGCATTTCATTACAGACAATCCACAGACACCCTCCCCCCTTGCTTCTCTGAGAAAGAGCTGCGCGAAACGAATTCCCGCTTCGTTTTGCGCAGCAGGCTGCAAAGCGGAGGACGAAGGACAGTAATCCTAGGGTATGACGTGCCTTGAGCCGCTCATGACATATCCAAGATTTTCAAAATTCGAAATTTCCTCGGCTGTTAAACCAACCTAAAACGCACAGATTAGCACAAGCCCCTACAGCATCATGGCACCCCTCCTTCCCCCCGAGATACCAAAATAACACCCCCCAGCAAGCAAGAAAACGCGAGCAAATGCCAACTCCTCGCTTCGCCGCAGCGTGTGCTTCAGACGGCACATGCCTTTTTCACACGCCTAGAAGATGGCTGCAACTTGCCTCTCCTCTTCGAGGAATACGCTTGCCTTCCTGGACGAACTGCGCAATGGCTTCACCTTCTCCAGGACGCAGAGCGAAACCGTAGCTGCGCATACACCCCATTGCAAAATAGCCACCCACCTACTCACCCCATTCGCGTGAAAAAAGAAAAGCGCTCACAGTTCCAGCAAACTACAGACTCCCCTCTTGCCACTGACGGAAGCCACCAACAACACACAGACTGCTCGTGAGCCTAAAAACATGCCCTCTCCTTCTCCCCTTCCTTCTCTTTCTCTCCTTCTCTCCCCTTCCTTCCTTCTCTCCCCCCTTAAGCCTCTAGACTAAAACAATCAGCCTCGCGTACTCCACGTTCTTGTGCGCCAACTTATTCGTCACTTCCATCGGTTTCGGTCCAACACCGTCATCCTCAGAGGAACTGCCGTCCTCTTCCGCTTCAGCTCCTGAGCAGCCGCGCAGTACCGTCGTTCCAAAAGTCACGAACATAGAGACGCACAAGACAGAGACTCACAGACTCAAGGGCAGCAGCTACAGACACACGCAGCAACGCCTAGTAGCCTATCCCGCCTTCTTCGCTTCTACCCACCCTTCTCCCGCGAGCTGCACTGCACAGAGGGGCAAACACACACTCACTCTGCTGCAGCTCAGCAGCTGCTGCTTCCAACACGGCCACATTAGGCCTTGCAGCCACCAGTGCTGCTTCTGCTGCTCCTTCTCTTGCTGCTGCTGCTCCTCCTTCTCTCGCTGCTTCTGCTGCTGCAGGAGGCGAAGCAACTGCCGCAGCGCCAGCGTGGGAAGGCTGTCGCATTTCTGGCTCGTCTTCGCTGCTACTGCTACTGCTGCTGCTACTGCTGCTGCTGCTCTTGGAATGCTTCTTCTTCTTTTTCCCTACAAAAAGACAAGGGCAGCACAAAAGCCGATCCGATTACAAAAGCGAAGGCTGCCGCGTTCATCCCCCCACAATGCGTCCCTACACCGTCGCCTTCCACAGCCTCCCCACACCTTTGCCGTTCTTGCGTTTCTTGTGCTTCCGGTGCTTCTTTTTCTGCTTTTTTCGACTGAAAGCGTCGGAGGAGGGAGAGCGGGTTCGCTTTTTCTTCGACAACTGGGAGCTGCCGCTGCTGCCGCCAGTGAGGGGCGCCTCAGCAGCACGAAGTGTCTCGGCTGTTCTCGCATGCATCTTTCCTTGCCGCACTAAGTCATCTGCAGCGCTCGCCGCTGTGCGCGCGCCCGTCTCCTTGAAGAGGCGTCCTACCTCCTGCAGATCCTTGTAGTACCCCTGACCTAAGGAAACGGCAGGCAGCAGAAAACGTTCAATGAAGGCGCAGACGGAGACAAAAAGCGCAGGAAGGCCTTTTCCTAGCAAACCCCACAGACGCGGCAGACAGTGGGCACGCTGAGCCAGCCTCGCAGAAAAGCTATTTTTCCTCTTCCCCCGTGCACTCTTCACTCCCCTAGATCCAGCTAGCGCGTAAAGCGCAGGAGCAGGAGCACATGCCAGCTCTTCGACCTTCCCAACAACCGCAAGGACTGCAGGAGAAGACGTTGCTGACGCTCCCGTTCCGTCTGATTACCTTCGGCTCCCTTCTTGAAAACGTATCCCAACTTCCCTCCCCGGAATTCCTTCGATGCGACGAACTCAGCCCCCAAGACTGAAGACAGCTCTGCAGCACAAGAGGCGCAAGCGGCAGCAGAAGCGAACCACGCAGATGGCTGCGAAGAAAAATCGCCAGCCTCGTCACCAGCAGCAGTACAAAGACGCGCGCATGCAAAAGAACCAGCTGCTTGCGAACTTGCGATCTCTTGTTGCAGCATGCCATGGCGCTCCCGCAGCCGCTTCTGCAGTTTCTTCTGCATCTTGTCAGCTGCGTGCTGCCTCCGCTGCTCCGTCTCTTCGAAATTCTTCTTCATCGCAGCCTCGAGACGAGAGCCTTCCATGCCTGGCGCCCTCAGCAACAGCCCTCCTTCTGGCTGTTCTTGTTGAGGCTGTCGAAGTTGCTTGGCGGCTGCGTTGGAAGCTAAGTCTTCGCGCGCGTCGCCACTGCTGCTGCTCCTACTGCTGCTACTCCTACTCCTACTGCTGCTACTCCTACTGCTGCTGCTCCTACTGCTGCTACCCCTGTTGCTGCGTTTTTTTTGCCGCTTTCTCTTGCCCGTCGCTGCTTTCGCTGGATTAGCGCTGTCTGCCGTCCCGTGCTCTGCCCTTGAGATCTTTTCACGCCACTTCTTCTGCTGCTCAATCTCTGCCTCCGTCATTTGAGCTCTGCGGACGCGATCTCGCTCTGCAGCAGCCCCTTCGCCGCCGACAGCACATGCACTCCCAGCAGACACTGCAGTCGGCTGCGAGAGGCCTTCCAAGCCGGCAGCTGCTGGTGCTGAAGGCTTGACTTTCCAGCGCGTTGGACTCAACTCGCGTTCATCTCGCCAGATCCTCCCCGCCTCGAATGCAAGACTCTCTCTTGTTTGCAGCCTCTGCGTCTGCCATTCCAAGAAGCGCAGCCACTCGCTCTTCGGGTGGTTCGGCCCTAAGGGAAGCCTTCCCGAGAAGCGCAGCCTCTCCAGAGGGTCGCCTCTGGCTCCCCCCCCCCCCCTATTGCTGCCTCTTCCCCTCGCGTGCGTGAAGAGCGGGGGGGGAGCTTCTCTCTTGGAAAAGCCTCTTCCCACTCACGATACTGACGGGAAGAAGCGGGGAGGACGCTCCCCCCTTCCCCCCGACGCCAATACGCAGCGTCGCTCTTCGCGCAGTGATCGCGTCGATCCTCGCCAGAGAGCCTTGCACGCCGCTGCTGTGCTTCGAAGAAACTCCGACCCTCTTGAAAAGAGGAACCTTCCCAGGAATCATCTCGTCTTCCGCTTCTCGCCCCTCTTTCTGCATCATCTCGAGCGTCGTGCTGCCGATATCTCGCCGCAGTCCTCCTCTCTCTTGAAGCCTCCCGGGAGTAAGCGTCTTCCCTTTCGCGACGCATCGCGCCCCTTCTACCTGCTTCTTCTTCTTCTTCTCTTTCCTTCTTTTCACGCCAGTGATACTCGCGGTAGGCATCCATGCGCGAAGACGCCCTCGACGGCCCTTTGTCGTGAAAACGGCTATCGCGATCTTCAGCTATTTCTTCGTCGTACTCGCCGCTTCTCACGCGGCTGCTGAATGCAACGCTATCCGCGCCATGCCCTTGACTTCGCCCTTCCCGTACAGACACCTGAAGATAGTGCTTTGGAGCCTCTCGAGAAACACAGGCGCCCTCCCTTGCCACAGAAGTCGCTGCTACCGACGTGTCAGCTGCAGCGGAGACAGCAGAAGCAGCAGCGACTGCCGTGTGCGCAGCAAAAATATGCGCCGCAAGATGCTTCGCTTGCTCCTGCTGCTGCTCCTGCTGCTGCTGATGACGCTGAATCGCCCGTTCCCCGATTTCCCTCACATGCCGCTCCTCCTTCTCCTGCATCTCTTGCTGCTCTCGCAGCTTTCGCTTCAGCCGCTGCTCCTGCTCCTCCCGCGTCCTATCCAGCACTGCCTTGGCACGAGCCAAAGCTCCTGCCATGTTGCGCTGACGATCTTCTCTACCAGAAGAAGTCACAGACGCCTTCAGCGGTACCTCGTCTGATTCTCTGAAGCGTCTGCCTTCCGAGGGGGATCGCCGTTCTCGCCCTCTGCCATCCTTCCTTTCCCCCCTTTTCGCTTCCCCGTGCTGCATCGCTCGCCGCCTTCCCTCCAGCTCCCTCTCCCTCTCCCTGTCTTCGTCTTCTTCTTCTGAAGCCCAATGCCGACGCTCCCTCTGCCGTTCCCTTTCTCTGTCTCTGCTGTGGTCTCGACTCCTCCGCGCCGTCTCGCTATGCGAGTTCGCCCCTTCATCAGCGGCGCTCTCACGCTGCTCTCTTTGAAACCGTCTTTTTTCCCCCCCCTTCTCTCGTTCAGAATTTCCCTTCTCCATTTCTCGACGGCTCTCCCGAGAGCCCCCTGCCTCCGCAGAGGCATTAAGCAGCTCCTCACGCCGGGCAGTGCGCCGAGACGCTTCCTCGGAAGCCGTCCTCGCCATCCGACCGCTCACGAGGAGGACTCTCTCTCTCTCTCCCCCTCCCCGTGAGGCGTGCTGCCGCAGCAACGCTGCCTGCTGGTGTTGCCAACGCTCCAATCAGGAGAAGAAGAGGCGGCAGAGGACGGGCGCCAGCAGCAGCTTCACCGCTGCAGCAGAAACGGAAGGTACACGGATCCCGCAGTATCACGAGCCAAGATGACCGCATGCGGCAGCATGCAGCAGCGATCAACACCGGGTAATACAGCGCAGAGGCGCGCGCCTTAAGACTAGCTTTGCTGAAATCTTCGCAAAAAGAACATAGGGACGGGGGCGTTCCCTCTACAAGGAGATCCACGCAGCTTTCTAGCGGCTTTCAAGTGGCACAGCGCAACACCAGCCAGACGACGGCCGAAGGCCAACAGCCCCTAAGCGCAGAAGCCACTGCATGCCACGCGGCGAACAAAACGCCTCGGAAAGACATGCATACGCGTCAAAAAAACATTCATGTACACCTATATGCGTCCTGGCGAATTGAACCATGCCATTGCCGAGGGGTGTCTGCCTTCGCGCATCTTCGATTTGCTGTATGCGACGCCCCTGCGCCACCGTCTGCCATTGCGCAGCGATATTCCTAATAATTTTTGCCTGAATCAACCCATTCAAAGACGCATTTTTAGAATACATGCTTGATCGATGAGTCATTCGCGCACTTGTAGCGCGATGCTTCGTGTCTATTACGCCCCGCTGCCACGCTCCCTTCGCCCTCGCCGCAGCAGCACGCTCTAGATTCATGAACTCTGCGCCGCAAAAGGCATTCGCGAAAGTGTTCCGCTTCACATTTTTCTCGAGTTTTCATGGCTTCCCGGAGGCAACAAAAGCCGCAGCATCAGCACTCGAAGCTGCTGCAGAGGCCGTGAACCTACGCGTGGCCAATCGTTGTCTGCCGCGTCGAACTCCCCGTTGTCTACCGTGTCGAGTTCCCCTCGGTCCTACCCCGCATATTCCTCTCTCTGGCGCTCTCTGCCACTTATTTCTGCCAATTACAACTAATTTTTTCAAGTTAAATCACCCAGGCCATTCAACAGAAAACCCTGCCCCCCCTCTTTTTCGGAGGCTCCCCCTGAATCTTCAGGAATACAGCCGCAACATCTGCACCACCAAGTACACCAGCAGCACCAAGTACAGCCACTCCTCCGCCTCCTTTCGTGCAGTCGCAATGAGCAGCAGCAGCAGCAACAGCGCAAACAGTGCCAGCCTGTCGATTGGAGATGCTGGAGACGGCGTGGTCATGATCAATGCCACGCTGAAACGGACGCCAGCGCACGACGCAGCGCTTCTTATCCTCAAGGGTGCTGCTTGCGTTGTCTTTAAGCTTCCCACCGGAAGAAGCACTCGCAGAGTCAAGTTTTCGGTATGGCATTGCGTCTTCAGCCCCCCCTCTGACAGCGAGAATAGGGCATTCTGAATCCCCTTTTCCCCCGCCTCGTGGAAAGCTGTTCAAGTGGCAGAGGAGGCGATCAGCGCATCATGTCTTCAGGACGCGTTCATAAACGCGCATTGCTCAATAAGCCTGTCTTTTCCATGCATGTGCCAACCTTTTTGCGGTGTGTGTTTCTCGGGTGGCCCCCCTCCCCCGGCTGCAGAAGGGATGCTGCGGCACGTTGACTATAGGACCTGTACCAGAAGCACCAGGAAGCGCTGAGCAGCACCATCTGCAAGCCATCGTCGATGCAGTTGTAGAAGAAGACAGGAGCATCCTGTCCTTCGAGGTGTCTAGGGCAGTCGCAGACAGGCGATACGGCGAGTCTTATTTGGACGATTTCGGCATACCTGCCAGCGTGCAACAGTCGGTCGAATCTCCCGAAATTCGCAAAGCTCCCAATGATGGCCCCTTTCCGAAGAAACAGTGCTGCTTCGAACTGCCCCCATGCCTGTGCGAACGTCGTCGCGGCTTCGTACGGGGTAGTGATTTGGGGGGTGTTGCATGCGTGCATGCGTGCCTGCCTGCCGCAGGGTTCGCATCTGCGCGATCCCAGACTGCGCCATCAATGCCAATGGTGGGTTTAGCGCGTCTAGGCCTTCGAAACGTGTTGCTTGCTTGCTCTCGCTGCGTCTGTCTCCCTCTTTTGCCTTGGTCATTTGCTTTCGATGGGTTCCTGCATGCATCGTTGCGCACCAAGTGGGGCTTGGCGAGGTGTTATATATATATATTTATTTATATACATGTTTGAGGTAAGGAAGCCACACAGCCTCGGGGGTTGCTGGGTCTGCTGTGTGTATGTCCAGCCTATCCGGTGCTGCGATCTACGGGCATGTTGGAGAGAGTGAGCGTCACGGAGTTGAAGCACAATGCTGCGAAAGAAACGCTGGATATTGGATTCACCTTTTCTGTCCCCGACAGCTTGATGGGCTGCCCCCTGGATGCGAGGCACCTCTCGACGCTGCTCCCTTCTTGCGAAGAAGAAGAACTTCCAGAGCTTGCACAGGTGGGGTTGGGCGTGCGCCTTTGCGAACACGCACCAGTGCACATCACACACATGCACACACCCGCCGTTTTAGCGCTTGCAGGATCAAAGGGGACGGCGGATGTGCTAGAGATAAGGGCCTTGGTGTATGGCGAGGACGCTGCAGGGACGGGAAGTGCGATGGGGGGAGATGGTGGCGCAAGAATGCTGTTGCAACGAGTTATGTGGTGAAGGGGGGGAGGGCAGAAGGAAGCAGCAGAAGACACGACTGCGGCTTTGGGTTTGGTGTCTCTCTGCATGCAGTTGTTACCTCCGTCAGGCGTGGAGGCTGCTAGAGAAGAAGCGGATGATGGGGATGACGGACAGGTGATCACACCCTGGGAAGTGCAGGGAGAAGATGGCGGCATCAACTATGACAAGCTCTTGAAGAAATTTGGATGCTCGCCTGTTACACCCACCATTATTCAGCGGTAAGGGAGGGAGGCAGGCAGGGAGGGAAGGCGTTCGCGCATGGCGATACGGGGGACCGCATTACGCCTCAAGTTCGCGCTTGCAGCAAGCGTCGCGCTAAAACGCTGTCGAGGCATTTGCTCATCTTGGACCCAGTGTTGATCTATACATATATATATGTCTCGCGACTTTTCCTTGCGGCTTTGCAGGATCGAGGAGGCAACCGGCCAGAGAGCGCATCATATGCTGCGGCGTGGCTTATTTTTCTCGCATCGCGATCTGGATGTCTTGTTGGCTTATGTTCTCAAGTGCAAGGCTGCCTCGAAGCCAGGCGAAGGGGACAAGACGGAGAAAGCCGCTACCTGTCCATTTTATTTGTACACAGGAAGAGGCCCCTCCAGCGAGAGTCTCCACATTGGCCATCTTGTGCCCTTCATATTCACCAAATATCTTCAGGTGCAGAAAATGCAAACCCTGAGAACTCCGACTCTTTCCCAACACGCGGCGTTACTGGCGCCTTCTCCTTGCGGCTTCGTCAAAAAAACATCTTGCTGTTGAGTTTCGCTGTCCTCACCAAACAATTCGACGCCTTTGGTAGAAAGGGTGTGCGTGCTTGTTTGTGTGCTTGTTTGTGTTTGTGACTTAGGACGCCTTCGATGTGCCTCTCGTCATCCAACTAACGGACGATGAAAAGTTCTTATTCAAAGAGAATCTCGCGTTGGAGCAGACGCAGCGTCTAGCCTTTGAAAACGCAAAAGATATCATTGCCTGTGGCTTCGATGTAAACAAGACCTTTATTTTTGCAAGTACGCCTTGTGCAGCATCGGTCGTTCGCTTCCCTCAGAGAGGACTCCCTGTTTTCCGCCTTATGCGGTTGACTCCTATCTAGAAACTTGGAACCCCTGTTTAGGGTGTACAGTCAACGGGTGTCAGGCCCTATAATGTTTGCGTCCTGCGATGTCTCTGTGGGCTCAAGACACGGATTACATCAAATATTTATATCCAACGATGCTGGAGATCCAGAAGCGAGTCACTTTTAATCAAACACGCGGCATCTTTGGCTTTTCTGGCAGCGACAACATTGGCAAGGTTGCCTTTCCAGCTTGTCAGGCAGCGCCGTCTTTCGCATCTGCTTTTCCATCTCTTTTCGGGACAGGACCCAATGCACGTACTGTCAAGTGTCTTATTCCCCAAGTAAGACATTTAGCATCTCGCCTTCTCTGCTTTTCGCTGCCTTCTAGCCGATTGCACGCTTGCGTGTGTGTAGGTGTGTGGGTGTGAGTGTGTATATGTGCTGTTTTTTGCCCAATCCTTCCTTCTTCACTGTTTTGTTGCTCATCTGCCTGCCTCTGCATTCATCAGGCTATCGATCAAGACCCTTATTTCCGCATGACTCGGGACGTGGCTGTTCGTATGGGTTTGCCAAAGCCTGCTTTGGTTCACTCCAGGTTTATTCCTGCCCTTCAGGGATACAAGACAAAGATGAGCGGCAGTGTGGAAAGCAGCAGCATTTATGTCTCAGATTCCCCTAAGGAAATTGCGGACAAGATCAACAAATTCGCATTTTCAGGTAGCACGCACAATATGCCGCTGCCGTAGATAATTGCGTGGGCACTCCTGCCGCTCTCTCCCAATGGTTCCCTTAGCAATCAAATGTGATCCGCACACTTTTTCCAATGCTGTAGGAATCTTTACTGTTTCGCGGGCTCCAGGGCTTGGGGTTTCGAAATTTTGATGGCGTTTGCGTCATAGGCGGACGCGCGACCATAGAGGAGCAGCGGCAGTTCGGAGCAAATTTGACTGTGGATGTTCCGTACCAGTACCTTACCTTCTTCCTCGAAGACGATGAGGAACTTGCAAGGATTGGTAGGGCTCTGCATACGTGAATAAGCTCATGGCAGCTTGGAGTGACGGGGGTGTTTCTGGGGTGGGGTTGCTCAAATCATCGCAAGGGCAACACGTTCTGCGACTTCGATGAATGTGCACTCTGCTTTCAGGAGAAGCATATAGCTCTGGAAAGATGCTAACGGGAGAAGTTAAGCAGCGGTTAATTAAGCTGCTGCAGGATCTCATCCAGCAGCACCAGGTCAGTTGCTAGACTCTGATCCATGGGACTCATGCGCCTGGCAAAGGCTTATCTTCCCTGAAGTACGGCAATGCCTATATTAGTAGAGACTAAGACACGGATCTGCAGTGCCGTAGATCATAATCGAAGAGTTTTTTATGGGGGTGTGCCTATGCAGGAACGCCGCGCCAAGGTGACTGACGATATGGTCAGGGAGTTTATGAACCCTCACCGCCCGTGCTTTGAGCGCTTCCGTGCGAACTAGAGGCAATGCCAGCCCCTAAACCTGTGCAATAATCTAGCTGATCCGCCGATACAATAGTTTTGGTAGGAAGTGCTAAATGTGAATCCCGCAACTCCCCTTCCTCCTGGCCCCCTCCCCTCCCCTCAGTCACCGTGCTGCTACCTTGCGCATCGCTTCGTCTGTTGCCGCGCCAGCAAGCATGCCAATAGAGAGGGAAGCAGCAGCACGGACACTACCTGCAGACGCAGGGGCTGCTGCTGTGGACTCCTAGCTTTACGAGTTTCTGCAACCCGTTGGCGCCGCTTGAGGGCCTTCGTTTGCCACGGAAACTTAAGGGCTCACGAGGGAGCTTGTTATCAAGAAGGCAGCAATTCATTGCGCTGCTGCAGACGGAGCGAATTATCGAAACCCCCTGAGGTCTTGTAGGTATTGAATAAGTGTGCACATAGTCGTTTGCCGATCCCCCGTGAAGGACTTGCTACTACAGTTGACAAGCCGGACTCGACATTGAAAGCTATATACCTGAGTTCGCACGAATTCTACGCCAATGACCTCCACGATGAACCTGTTGGTTCAATAAAATGGCTCCTTTTCCAGAAGAACACAGAGCGAAAGCGAGCTGCTAGAAGAATACAGGGAATCCAATGCGAAGGTTGAGGGAGGAACCCCCTGTTGATTTCCTCCTCGATTTCCGGCCTAAGCGCAGCACGCCTACGAAGCGACTGGCTGCAGCGGAGTCTCTGTCTGCATACTCGAAATCGCCTTGCTCCCACGCTTGCTTGGCAAGCGTCCTCGCGACAGCCTCCTCCATCAGGCGTGTCCTGAGGTGACCTCTAAAAGCGTTTGCTGAAGATCTTTGTTTTCTTCTTCGTTCATGAGCCATCGGCGCACAAGGGCGAACAATGCAGCGGACGAGGGTGCTTCCCCCAGTCTGTTTGCGAAATCAGGATCAAAACAGCAGCACAAAAGAAATGCGTTCATACACTGTGGTATCCTAAAGCCGTCCCTCCGGAGGCCGCCCCCGCTTTCCCCCCCTCCCCGCCCCCCGTTCCCCCATCAGTCCACGCCACTCTCCCTTGCCTTGCACCCCATTCAATAGCTGCATGTGAACGTTCGACTCAAACGTGAGGTCCATGATCTATTTATAGTTATTTTTCCCTACTCTGGCATGGCCGCAACAGGCGAGAAGGCGCAAACTGCGCCTTTCCTCAAGTACAGGATGTGGGTAGCCCATCCACAGAGTCCATCGAAGACGTGCGTGGAATACACGACACAGGAGCCTACGGCGCGAGACTCTGCCAGCAGAAACCTGCGTCCACGCACATCTATCCCCAGAAGACAGGCAAGGTGACGCCTTCTGCCCCGAATACAACGGGAGTTGCACAAAAGACACTGCGCTCGACTTGAACTTGCCCTCACGCCTGGCGCGTGGGGAAAAGTCTCCGACTTTCGCGGGTCCAAGGCAGGCAGGAATACAGAGGAATGTGCGTGAACTGTACCTGCACAGCATCTCACGCGAGACAACATCCAGTTCCCCCGTAGGTTCATCAAGGAGATACACGCGCCTTCGCTCAGCTAAGGACGCAACTAACTGCGCCCTCCGCCTCTCCCCTGCCGAAACGAACCCCATTCGCCAAGCCGGATCGACCTGCACACCCCACCATCACCACCACACACCGTCACCATCACCACCAAACATCCCCACCATCACCACCACACACACCCCAAAATGCCTCAAGGTGTGCCATTTTTTCCCAAGCCGCAGGCGCATGCGAGACCTCAACGCCGTGCGAATGAGTAGGATAACTGGAAGGGGAGGAGATGGAAGCAGGCCTCTTGAAACACCGGAGAAAGCGGAAAAGGCGAGAACAACCGAGGCGGCATGAAGTATATTATGCAACAGGGACAGAGAGGCACAGAGAAAAACAAAGAAAGAGAGAGAGGAAGGGCAACGAAGAGGGGGGAGCTGAAAGCTTCCATTTCAATATCGCCCCAGGAGAACACACATACAGAAAAAGGGAATGCAGAGAAGCGCATCGAGATGACAGCGTCTGTGTGTAGGGGGATAGAGAGGCAGCAGTGCAAGGGGTGGGAGAGAGGGCTCTACCAAGGAAAAAAAGGCAGACTAGTGTCGGCCGTACTTGCAGGAGCCGCAGTAGGACTGCAATCCTCCAGGCTGTACAAAGAAACCGTTTTCCACAAGAGCATGTTGGAGGGGATCCTCTGTGCGCTTTGGAGCCAGCCTCCCAGCATGAGGAGTGCCTTAGAGAAGGCGCCAAGATCTCCTCTAACCTGACTTCCATGACATAGTCTGCATCGCACAAGTCAGATCTTACGTGATAGGGTTGGGGGTGTTGCAGCGCTTACCGAAGGCACAGGTACACGCAGCCGGATAGGCCCATACGCGCAAGGTGCATGCATGCATGCATGCCCCTTGAGAAGAATGCGGCTTCAGCAATGTTTACCTCCTGTCCACCAGGTGTTCAGACAGCACACCTCATTTGCAAGGGAGGAGTCATCAAAGGCGCGCCTCCCGAAAATGAGGAGTTCGCCCGTTTGCGTCATCTGCATGCAAGCATACGCGAACAAAGCCCCTAAGTCCTCTGAAACGCGCAAGAAAAGGCCGGAGAGACTTGCAAAGGAGGCGGCGACAACGCGCAGGAGCCACTCGATGTGCGACCTAGGTGGGGAATGAGCGGCGAGGAAAAGAACGTCTAAAGAGAGAGAAAGCGAGCTGCTTACCATTTGACCGCCCATGAGAGCAAGCAGCGTCGACTTGCCTGCGCCATTGCTGCCAACGAGGAGGACTCTGGCTCCAACGGGGATCTCGAGGGTGATGTTTTGAAGACAGAAGGGCTGAGCGTGAGCCGTTTCGCCCAAGAGGCTGCCTGCCTCTCCCTTGCGGCGCTTCGGCTGCTGCGATGCCGCCACTTCAAGAGCATCCGACAGAAGCGTCGAAGGCGCGCAGCTAGGAACGTTCAAGACGCCCTTCCTGGGCGTGCTGTATGCATGGTACAGAGCCGCGCATCGGATGGCCGTCTCCATGGGTATCGAGGGGGGCACATAGGAAATTTTTGTGAGTCTGCGACGATGTTTCGGGCAATCCAGGACCGTTTGAGCATGTTTTACTCATCTTTGAAGAGTGGAGCTCAGGAAGCCAAGGGTTTGCGTGCAGCGAGTGTATGCGCTTCCGCCGCTGGCTCCCCCGCGCGCAGGCCCCTCCGTTCCGACGCCTCTCCACTCGCCTACGCCCTTTCTCGGGCACGCCTCTAAGGAAACAGAGAGACTGCAAATACAGCGAAGTAGAATTCCTATTGCTGCGCATTCAAACGCACACGACAGTGCAATCCGCAGTGCGTCGGAAGGAAGACTCATCGGGGCTGCATCGCCCGCCGGCTGGGGGGTAGCGGCCGAGGGGGGGAAAGGAGGGGCCTTCGCGATGCTGGCAGACGGCGGAAAAGAAGTCATATAAACGCACTTGCCACAAGGTGATGGGTTCGTGCAGCTTGAAAATCCAGACTTTCCCTTTTTTTTCGTCTGGCGCAGGCCAAAACGCCCCCTTCGCGCGCCTTCTTCCCCGCTGTTTCGCACGGATTCTACGGTCTCGGTTCTGGTGTTTCTCTCCACCCTGCAGCGTGCTGTCTGTACACCTCTCTCTTTCTTCCGAGCGCCAAGATGACGGAAGACACGCCAGCAGGCCATCCTTCGCCGTGCAACTTTTCTGCAGCCCCCCCCTCGCAGCAGCAGCAGGCGAACGTCTACTGCGTTGGCATTGATTTGGGGAGCAGCAGCAGCGTCGTGGCATGCGCAAGCCCCTCCAATCCTCAGAGTGTCAGCATAGAAGTCAACCGACTTGCAAACAGAGCGACACCGAGCGCCGTGGCCTTTGATGGCATTACCAGGTAGAATCTTGCTTCATGCAAACTTGTTGTGACAGAGTCACTCTGCACATGCCGTTCGCGGCTTCGCGAGAGATCTTCCCACCGTGCAGAGCAGCGCAGCTCCTGGCAGAGCCGCTTCCTCGTTTCCAGCGCGACTGCACCCCCCCTCGCCTCTGGAATTCTCACCTCCGGGAGCTAAGGGCCTTCCAACGCACACTGGCGATCTCTCAAGAGACATGCCCGTTGCTAATTTCAGCCTGAGTGTGTGTGTGTCTCTCTCTCTCTATCACTCTCTGTATGTGTGTCTCTCTCTCTCTATCACTCTCTGTATGTGTGTGTCTCTCTCTCTCTCTATCACTCTCTGTATGTGTGTGTCTCTCTCTCTCTCTATCACTCTCTGTATGTGTGTCTCTCTCTCTCTATCACTCTCTGTATGTGTGGCTCTCTCTCTCCATCACTCTCTGGGTGTGTGGCTCTCTCTCTCTCTATCACTCTCTGTATGTGTGTCTCTCTCTCTCTATCACTCTCTGTATGTGTGTCTCTCTCTCTCTATCACTCTCTGTATGTGTGGCTCTCTCTCTCCATCACTCTCTGGGTGTGTGTCTCTGCGTGCTGCTTCCCGCAAAGCGCTGCAAGCGCACATCCATCGGACCCTCGCCCCTTACTTTGCGATTTCACGACGAATGCAAAGGCTGTGTGGTTGCTTTTGTGTTGGCAGGGCAGTTGGCGAGGAGGCTGAATCGCGTCAGTTTTCGCTTGTTGGAGGCTGCCTGCAAAACTTGGCTGGCTGGCTATCCATACGCTCACTTGCCGACGCAGAGGCCTTCTTCAACAGATTCTCCTTCTTGTTGAAGCCTCAAGTCGAGGAGACACCCCAAGGGCTTGCAATTGTAATCCCATGCGCAGATGGGGAAACAAAGCGGGTATGATCCTCATCTTTTTCACGCCTCTTACGCCAAATTTGACAGGGAAATGCCGTATGTAGCAGAAGCGTCTCTTTCTCTCTCTTTCTCTCTCTCTCTGTATTTCTCTCTTTCTCTCTCTCTTTTTGTCTCTTTCTTTCTCTCTTTGTCTCTCTTTCTTTCTCTCTCTTTTTCTACTAAGGACGAGGGGTAGTTGCGACGTGCCTTTTGGGGTACGTCTAGGATCGTTGTGTGGGGATGCAGTGCGGCTATTTCTAGTTCTTTCTTTTTTCCTGTATCTCTATCTCTCTCTCTGTCTGTGTGTGTGTGTGTATTATTTCGTGGCATGCGTCCAGCTTCCCATAACTCTTGCCATTGGTCACTTTGTCAAGACTTTGATTTCGTTCGCCGAGGCAGGGCGTTCCAGCGGTTTGTCTGCAGCGAGAACAAACTTGCAGGGAGCAAGGAAGCCAGCAGCCTTGACCATTGCGCTTCCTTGCAGCCACGTCGAGGCTGCAACAGAGCAGCTGCTGCTTGCTGCCGCAGCGACAGGGGTTCATGAGGGCGTGACTGTGTCTGTTCTCACTCGCGCTGCTGCCCTCGTGAACTGCTGGTGCGCTCGCCACTTGCCGGGAGCTTTCCTAGATCTCCAGCAGCAGGAGCAGCTGCCAGAGGCGCAGCAGCTGCATATAGGCATTGTAGATGTCGGCTTTGCAGAGTGCGTGGTTCAAATCTTCCGTCTGGAAAAGAATGGAGACGATGAGATTCACCCCACAGTCCTCGCCGTGGAGTACAACGGGAATCTAGGAGTCGCTGAGGCAGGCAGTTGTTTGATTGGGCTGGTGTTTCGCTGGGCATAGAGGCTGCTTTTCTGTCGATGATGAAAGCGCTGCTGCTGAAACTCCTGCAGCGACAGAGTCTCTCGCTGCCCCTGTGCCGCTGCATCTACCTGCAGGCAATCACAGTGGTGGCGGAAGATGTGGCTGCAGAGGTGAAGCGTCTGTACCGCCAGGATGTGCAAAAACACTCAAAGAAGTCTGCGCGTCTTTTTGCTGCGGTATGGCTCCAAGCGCGACTGCATACACACACACACACATTTTTATATGTACATAAATATATGTATATGTGCGTATATATATATGTATACACATGAGTATATTTAGATACATATATGCACATGCATATATGTATTTGTATACGTATCTACAAACACACTCCTTTTAAAAGCTCTTGCTGCCTGTTCTCTCGACAGGGGGAATCTGCGTCTCACGCATGGCATACAGGGCATGCATGCATCTATGCATGCATGCACTGTATGCCTCTCTGTCTGTCTGAATGCTCCTTGGAAAGAAATGTTTGTGCTGCTGCCGGTAGAGGCGAGGAGCGAGGGAAGGGGAAAAGCGACGCTTCATGGGGGAGACCTCCTGGCGCCTCTGATTGGCGAGTTGCAAGGCGACTCCGCTGCTGCTGTTTTTTTTGCGTGTGCCGCTGCTGTTGCTGTTGCTGTTGCTGCAGTGCGCGCGTGCAGTTACCCACTTGAGCGGCTTGCCGGATTCATCTATCGACATCGAGGGATTTCTGGAAGACGAGAAAGACCTTCACGTGACACTGACGCGCAAGCACTTTGAAAGCCTTTGCGCGCCTCTCAGGGTGAGGTTCGAGAATCCGTCGCTCCCCATGCGGATAGGCTTGCCATTACGGCATCTGCGGATGCAATAAGGGCATGCATGCATGTATGTGTTTGGTGTTTTGGGGGGGGAGGGAGGGAGGCGAGGGAAGGGAGGGAAAGGGGTAGGGGGAAGAGCGTCGGGGAGTGACCTGTGCTTCGAATTATACTGTAGCCGTTCTGCTTCTGCGGAGGAGC
The DNA here is from genome assembly GCF_002999335.1 of Cyclospora cayetanensis. Classification (NCBI taxonomy): domain Eukaryota; phylum Apicomplexa; class Conoidasida; order Eucoccidiorida; family Eimeriidae; genus Cyclospora; species Cyclospora cayetanensis. The sequence continues at coordinate 9,580 of NW_020312144.1, read as the reverse complement.
TTTTCACGAGCACTTTTCTGTCGTGATTCTTGCGTTTTTGCCCGCTTACGAGCCGCCGTCCGCCTTTCCCAGCCTGGCGACTGTATTCTTCTTGGCGCATGTATGTGCGCCAAGTCGCTGTCTGTGCGCATTGTGTCACCTCTTTCGAAGCCGCGCTGGCTTTCGTGCTTCTTTTCGGCCTTTCTGCCTGAGCTGTAGTACCCCCTTCGCATGAATACATCTATCTATTTATGTGTGTACCCGCTTTGGAAATCTGTCTTTTGCACGACAGCGGCAGAAAACCGCAGCGGTACTGCTCTCGAACGCGCAGAAGTGTAGGATAGCGCCTCTCTCTGGATGCGGTCTGCGATTGATGGCAGTCTCTCGCTCGAATCCTGTCCCCCGAGTCTGTGCTTGCCTGAGGTGGTTTACGGTTGCGTTGTACGTTCCTCCGGATGCAGGCGTCTCTCAGCGCCACCATTGCTGCGGCACTGAAGCAGTGCGACCTTTCTCCGGATGCAGTCGTGGCTGTGGATGTTGTGGGGGGAGGCTCCCGCATCCCCTGGGTTGCTGCGGTCGTCAACAAGGCCTTTTCAGGGGAGGAGCAGCAGGAGGAGCAGCAGCAGGAGCAGCAGGAGCAGCAGCAGGAGCAGCAGCAGCAGGAGCAGCAGCAGAAGAAGAAGCTAAGACGGACGTTGGATGGTGCCAGTTCGGTAGCTATGGGGGCAGCGAGCTTTGCCGCAGGCCTAACGTTCGTCTCCCCCGTAATTGATGCCGAGGAGATCCTCAGAAATATCCAAGGAGAGCTTCTGAAGGTTCGAAACGTCCCCTGTCAACGCATGGCATAGGGAGGGTTGAGTGTTACGCGTGGGCAGGCAGCTTGCTGCGGCGTAGAATTCCACGCAGCGAGTTGTTATTTGCGTGTTTCATCGAGGCGCGAACGCAGCTAGCCAGCTAGCGGGGTGATGATGTCTTCTTCGCCTGGACGCACGCTGGTCTTCTTGCGCTTTCGCGCTGTTGTGAGTGAGGGCTGCTTTCTTGAATGCCAGGGAGCTCTCGCGGTGGGAAGAAGTGTCTGTCTCTCATCTGTCTGTGTATCATCTGTGTGTCTGTCATCTGTCTGTCATCTGTGTGTCTGTCTGTCATCTGTGTGTCTGTCTGTCATCTGTCTGTCTGTCTGTCATCTGTCTGTCTGTCTGTCATCTGTCTGTCTGTCTGTCTGTCATCTGTCTGTGTGCAGACTCTTCAAGAGGACGACAGCAAACTAGGAGCCATAGAGGCTGCGGAAGTGCGGCGACTCGAGAAAAGAAACATCCTCGAGGCGTATCTGCTGGAAATCCAAGCCGCAGCGCGAGGACCCCAAGGGGCCCCCCTAAACAAACCTCACATCAAGGAGATGCTGAAGCAGAAGGAGCACTGGCTTTTGGATAACGACTGCGCAACGGCAGACGCGTACGGCGAGGCGTTGCAGCAAGTCAAAGACACCCTCGAGAAGGACTGCAGCGAATACTTCGCCGCAGTCGAAGCGGAGAGGCAGCAGAAGGACAGAGAGCTCGAGTCGCATGCCGCCGCTGCAGGAGGAGCTGACGCAAAAGAAGACATGGACGTGAAACTCCCCAATTCTCAGTGCATCAAGAGAGCGAAGAAAAACAAGGACGAGGCAAACGAGCTTTTTAAAGGTTCGTCCTGGCTGGCGCGTCAACGCTAAACTCCCACCTCGCGTCTTTGATTTTTCCCCATTTCCCAGTGCTTACACAACTGACGACTGGCAGGTGCACAGGTGATCACGAACGCGCGTGGGGTACCATTATTATCGATTTTTCTACGTTTATCATAATAGAAAGCCCTCGCGACAGCTCCCTTGCGAACGGGCAGCTGAGGGTTTGGGATTTTCGATTGCGAGGGATATGTGCGATGCATGCGGCCAAGCACCCACAGTGCGCGCATATTACATGCACAGAGACACAGACACAGACACACAGACACAGATACACACACAGACACACACACACCAACCCACACACACACACACAGACACACACACACCAACCCACACACACACACACAGACACACACACAGACACACACACAGACACACACACACACGCAAAGACACACACACAGACACACCGGCACACACACAGACACAGACACAGACACACAGACACACCGACACACACACAGACACACCGACACACACACAGACACACAGACACACCGACACACACACACAGACACACACCGACACACACACACCAACCCATACACACACACATACATACATACATACATTTGCTGCCGCAGATGGAAATACCGAGTTGGCCGTTCAGCGCTATGTCAAGGGCTTACAGTATCTGGCCAAGGTTTTTGATTTGTCTCCGCAAGAGAAGGAAGAAACAGAAGCCATTCGGCTGTCGCTCCACCTAAACCTGGCTCAAGCATATCTGCGGCTCACTGGCCAGAACCCGAAGGCCCCTCAATACGAGGCTTTTGCCAAAAAGGCACTCGCCAGTTGCGACGCCGCACTTGAGCAAGAGTAAGTCTTTCGGCTGGATTGAAGGTTCGGAAAGCTTGCTGGAGGAGGTGCTAGGTCCAATGCACACGCTTCGCTTCCCTCCTTGTAGAGGGCTGCTGGGGCACAGAGAGACGGGTGCTGCGAAGAGGAGTTCGGGGGTGGGTGGTCGTGATGACGTTGTGTGCAGCCCGCAATGCGTGAAGGCCATGTACCGTCGTGCCGTAGCAAATGAACGGCTCAAGGAATACACAGTCGCCATGGTAAGCCTCTGAGGGTCTGTCGCTTGAGGCGTATAGCGGTTTCAAAGTTTTGAGTCTTTAAACTTAGGCGTCATGATTTGTCTGGGTGGGGTTGTGCATGCACAGGCAGACGTGAAAAAGGCGCTGAAACTGCTTCCCGAGGACGCCGACTTTTTGAAGGTAAGAGGGTGGGGAGCTGGTTTCGAGGGTTCGCTTTGGTGCATTGCTGGCTGTTGAGGGTTTGGGAAATAGTGCTGTTTGCGTGGCTGTGCAGCTGAAGGATCGGCTAGAGGCACGAATCAAGGCGGAAAAGGAGCAGCAAAAGAAGGTGTACTCTAGGATGTTTGGATAGGCCAAAGAAGCCCTCTCAGAAAGGGTTTGGCACAGTGGCAAACGGACTGGATACGAACAGAGATTGACTTTAGTTGCAGTGTTTGCATTTAGCGGTTACGGGTAATAGCCCTTAGAAATCTAGAAGCCACCTAGAGAGTCTGCCCGAATAGTCGGTGGAGAGCAGCTACGAACCAAGCGAACTCTGAAAGGTGGGCAACTAGAGTCCCCACATGCAGACAGATACACAGTTAGGCGGACAGCCAGCGCTGTCATTGAAAATGACGGAACGTGCGGTGTCGTCGCTGCAACGACAGCAGACTGTAGCAGGGTGAACTGCCTCTTGGGATGCTGGTGATGACGCTCGGATGCAGCGCTTGCTTCCACTTCACATTCCAGCTGGACACGACTTAGGGTAGCCAGCCTGATGGGGTATGGCTAGTGCTAAGTAGCATGCGTAGAGGAGTGCCTCCTTTACTCTTTGAGACTTCCGTCCACAGACTAGCGGACCAGAGGGCATGCAGCCTCGTCCTCCGTTACAATAGTGTTTATTGGTGCAGTGGCCCGTATACATATATATATATATGTATATGTATATATATGTATATGTATATATATGTATATGTATATATATGTATATGTTTGTCCCCTTTAGACGGATCTAAGCCTGTCTATCGTGCCGTACGGTGCTCACGAGTCTTTGCTTCGCCGCACGCAACGAGAAGAGGTAGTAGTGCTGCCTCTGTACCAGTCTATGGCGTGAGTCTCTTCAGCGGATGTGGTAGTCCCTCCCCTAGCGGCTGCCCTTGCTGGTTGAGGCTGGCGTCCTTTGGCTTACGGTGAGGCCTCCTGGCAACAGTGCTTGCCGTAAAGCTCTGGCGCTTATGGAGACGATGGAGCCTCGCTGCCTGCCCTGATCGTAACAGCAGTGCACCCTTGTGCCTGCAGAGGGTTCCTTTAGAGGGGGTGGGCTTGCTCATGACAAACCCCTTCTTTGAATTCTCGAATGCAAGGTTTGACAGGGTCCCCTCGAACAGCTACTTTCCCCGATCTCCTCGATATTGCGGCATTTGGGGAGGGGTCGGGACAGGTAGCATCTGAAGGCACTGCCTCGCCCTCGAGCTATGTCAAGCATTTATGCAATCCGAGACGCACACGGCATACTGACGCACTCGGCCTTCACTTTTGTAATCGCGAATTAACGAGCACTCCTTCGCAACATATGACAGATATGAACAGCCAAGCCAGCTTGCCAACTCTCGAATTCCTGTGTGCTATCCACAAGCAGCATGCTCCAAAAGCCCATTTGTAGTACCGTCCTCTGCAGTGAGGCTGCCTCCTCCGTTCCACAGCAGCAGGCACATCTTCTAAAGACAGCCGAACGTAATATACTTTACAAATCTCTCTGGCCGCGGCTTTGCCCTTTTGAGCTGCTCTAGGGTTCGCTGCATAATACGTTTTACAAGGCTAGCACTCGAATGTGACCCCTCCGTAAGCTTCCTCTGCACATGCGCCCTGCTCGGCAGCAACCGCGTCGCTGCACGTACAACACCGTCTTGCGCCACCTTTCGTTTCAGCGGGCGCAGCCTGTCAGGATATAATTTTAATTTTCTGCTGCGATTTTTTTGCCGGTAGCGGGCCAAGCTATACCTGAGTACTTTATGCACCATTAGTCCAGCTTAATCAAGCAATAGGGAAGAATTGATCAATTGGTTCGTCTGTTCGAAGTTCTCATTTCTGCAGAGTAGCGCGAGCTCGATACAAAAAGCAGCAAGCAGCAGGGTTGTAAGCTTGTGAGCTAGAGGCCATGAACAACTGGCGGTGCATGCGCAGTGCGGTTGCAAGGTGCAGATAATACGCGCACGCAAGCGAGCGCCTTCCCCTTCATGTCCGAAAGTCTGCGGTGCTAGGGTGGGGAGAAGAGGGAGCTCTTTTGGGAGGCATTTAACAAGTTTCGATCAGGTGTGTATTGAGGCTTGGCTTGAGCGTCTCCCTGCGTAGACTTTTAAAAAGCCTGGGGCACCCGCGTGGTTTCTCAGAAGCCAGAAAAAGGCGTCACAGCTGCTAAGAAGGGCCCTGCTAAGCTGGTACTGTGTTCTTAGGGGTTCGAGGTAGTGGTGGCAGCGCCGTGTTTAAGTAAGAACCGCTTGGTGCGTGTACAGGTATGGCTGACTTCTCCGCAAGTTGCCTTATCAAATAGCTCTCTTAGCACGATTTGCGGTGCAATTCGTAGGGAGATATATCTAAGCTGGCAAGAGAAACGAAACCAAGACAGCTATACAGTAATGGGCAAGTATGGCTGCATAGTCAAAAGGGCTCTCGAAAGAGCGTTGGCGGCTTGCAAGTTAGCCTTTACGCCTTGAAAGCCATCCACGTACAGCAGAGGTTGCAGCAAATCCCTGCTACTTGCGGCTCGCATCTAGGCGTGCGGGCGAGAGCGCAGGGGGTGGCCTCTTTAATTGAAACCTAAAGCATCTTGAGAGAAGGTATTTCTGCGTGAGTCAGCTTGGCGGATGTTGGTAAAGAGGCCCATTTAAGGAGTCGGTCAGTCACCGACTAACGTTCAGGGGCCACAAAAATTTCAGAACGCCTGGAGCTGTGGGTGGGTGAAATAGCGGCAGAGTTAAGGCGGAGAAAACGTGTTTTCGAGCCTTTGAAATGGGGGCGTTTATCTGCGTGGCCTTATTTGGCAGTCATAATTGAGGCGCTCGGCTTTTGGCAACTACAAGGCCAGCCGTTATTGCAGTGGGCAGTCAATGGTCTTAGGGGGACCCCTGAAGCTATGTTACACAGGCGAAGAACACCATCCTCCTACCCTCAGATCCTCTCGCAAACCCGAGCCTTCTATGGAGCTTCAGAAAGGCAACTTAAAGGGAATGTGCCGAGCTAAAATCCTGAACTACATCATGAGCGAAACTCGACACAGTGACTTAATCAGGTAGCCAACCCCCCAACAAACCACTAACACCTGTTAAGCATTGACCCCTTGGGGACCTTCTTCCAGTGAGAAAGACTGGCCTTCCTTGATTCTAGACGGTCGAAGCTACTTTTTTTGGAGAAACACCCCGCGATTACAGTGTATTTTCTTTCCACAGTGCGGGCGGTTGCCCGATATTCCGTTCCGCCACCCCACAGTCCTGGATTGCAGGTTCTCCGTTCGATGTGCCCGTACAGTTTTCTTTTTTTTTATTACCCAAAAACACCGTCGCACGTGTGTTTTCGCTCTCAGGATGGTTTTATAGGCCGCCCCTCTGCACTGTCTATCCAGCACAGCGACGGGCGTCGGGGTCGAGCGAGGGTTCTGTGAATTGAGAAGCCGCAGAACCTGAAATTCCGCAGGCTCTAGAGCACCATCTGCATTTTCCGCCATTTGTATTTATATTTTTTATTTGCTCGCAAACACACAGGCCGCAAAAAATGCCGTGGAGTATGCGCCTGGCCCGCGCCCGCAGTGCTGGACTGGTGCTAGCCGGCATCGCTTTCTTCCCAGAAGGCGTACTTCTGCTCAGAGTGCCTCTCGATAGTCAAAGGCACACTGTAGTCTCTCCCCCCGATGGGAGTCATACCGAGTGGTCCCTTGCTGCCCAGGGAGAAGAGAGCCCGTTGTCAGGCCGCTCCAGGCTTAGGGGGGAGCTGCCCCCATCTTCTGCATTTGAATCGCTCGATGACGCACAGCGAAATGACACGCGTGTCAGCGCCTTCGACGCTCGAGGAGACTCTAGCCCCCCAGGAATGCAGGAGGCGGCTGCGGTAGCTTGGGAACCGACAGAGAGCGATTTGCGACTCGCCAGCGCCACTGGGGGAACATCCGCCTCTAGAGCTGCCCTAGATGCCACACAGAAGAACACGATTGAGCAAAGCCTTCTAGCGGCAGCGAATTTAGATGTCGGCGCGGAGGCGTTGAGAGGCCGTACAGACCGATGGACTCCTCAGCAAAACTGGCGAGGGAATAACGGGGAGGGAGGTCATGAAACAAATCACCTCCAAGCGCACCCATCGTCTTCAGTGCACACGTTGTCGTCTTCCATGACTTCTGCCCCGGATGGCCCCATGACACTTGGAGTGTCTGGACAGGTGACACCCATAACTACTCCCACTCCTGCTACTACCACAAACAGCATTCCGACATCCCCGACAGCAGCAACGCCGTCATCGAACGCAGCAGAAGCTGCCTTCGTAAGCACAGACACCGACACGAGCAGCCAAAAAACAAGCTCGTCTTCAGAATGTCGCCCCACTATTGGCAGTGTCACTCTGCAGGCAGACTATCTCGCTGCTGCCTGCGTAGGCACCATTCACCTAAAATATGCTGCAGACGGTTCCTCAAAGTTCAGCGAAAGGAGATTTCTCGTCACAAATACAAGCAACAAGACGGTCTCTGTCTCCATCGGGGTGACACAAGCCTCCCAGTCCTTCCTGAACGAAGAGGAAACAGCCAACATTGCAGAAAGCGACCACTCCCAGAAGGGGATTGCGGCGTCCTCTAGCTCTGCAGATGTCGCCTCCGAGGCAGACGCGCAAGCTGTGCTCCTAGCCAAAGAAGTTGAACGCTTTCGCACCAATAACACTTCCAATGCAGCCTCCCGTCAGTCCTCGTGCCTCACCCCATACACCCTACTGCCCCTTGGCTACAAAAAAAACAGAGGCCACCCGCTTCTCGCGCTGTTGCTGTTTAATAGCCTTCACAAAAGGCCCCTTGCAAGCGTGCGCATGCTGCCTTCTTTGCCTTTAAGCATTTCATCAACTCTTTATCTCACAATTGACTTCTTGACGCGTTCTGCATCACCATGGCATCTCCTCGGGCACCCCGATCCCATCGCTTTTCCCGCCGTCAATGGCGTGCTCCATCCTTTGTGTCTTTTTCGTGTGCTTTTCTGGCTGTCGCAACGCTAGTGCATGCGCGTTGGCGCATGCGTGTTTACGTCTGTCTATAGATATATATTTATCTATAGGTATATATATTTGTACCTATTTGTAAAGGCATGCAGGCTAGCAAACGTGTTACTATTTCCCGCTTCCTTAAAGCGTTCTCTATGTGCCGTCTTGGGGCAGAATTCCCACCGTCCCCAAGTGGAGAGGCGAGTATGTATGCGCGTAAAAGCCATTCAGCATAAGGGCCTGCTGCGTGTGTGGCATTGCCATAGATATTGGATCGTGCGAAGGGGTCTGTGTGTGTTTATGTGTATGCAAGTGCATATGTTGTAAGTGGGTGTGTTTATGTGTGTAACTACGTGTGTAACTATGTGTGTAAGTGTATGTGTGTGTTAATGTGTAAGTGTGTGTAAGTGCGTGTGTAAGTGAGTGTGTAACTATGCGTGGAAGTGTATATGTGTGAATATATGTGTACGTGTCTGTGTGCATGCATGTATGCATGTTCATGTGCGCAGCGGAGATTGTGTTTTTGTTGCAAAGCCCCAGGGAGACTGCTACTGCCGTAGGCGACCTCACTCCTTCCTTTCTGATGACAGAAGAAGGCATGGAAACGTCTCAGCAGATTTGCAGCTTGGTAGTGTCTACTCTGGAGAGCACTGCCTCCGGAGACGCGACAGGAGAAGAGGCTGACACACGAGCGCAAGCTGGTGCAGGCTACTCGTCCTCTTCAAAAGATTCGAGATGTGCCCGCCTAAGAGAAGTTGACTGCATTGTTGTTACACTTGACCGCACCGCAGGCAAGGCTTTGCGGTGTGCAACTGTTTGAGGGCCTAAGACATGGAAAAAGTCTCTGCCACTGCATTCTCGCGTCTCGGATGCATCCCTCCTGCCTGAGATGCTTCGCAATCAAAGGATTCAGCAACATGATTCGCCCACAGTCCTGAGCGACATATTATTCCCCCTGATGCTTTCTTTTTACACCCTCAACGCAATGCGCACATCTGCTGTATGCGTAGAAACACAATGCGCACATCTGCTGTGTGCGTAGGGCAGCGAATGCTCGAGAAGGAGCTCGCCGTGTACAAATGGATTTTGAGATTTCCTGTTGTGACACATTGGGAAGTCGCTACTGAGGTACGACTGCAAAGGCCGCTTCTCCTTCGGCCCATGTATTGGTGATCGCTTTTACTCTTTCTTCGGATGTCGCTTCAAAGATTTGTCAAGTGTCTTACAGACAGCTGTAGCGGCATCGACGTGTGCTCGCATCCATCCACCGTTCCAGAAGGCCTTAAGTGCCTTCTTCTCTGTCTCTGTCTCTCTGTCTCTCTCTCTCTGTGTCTCTCTCTGTCTCTGTCTCTGTCTGTCTGTCTGTCTGTCTGTCTGTCTGTCTGTCTGTGTGTCTGTCTCTTTCTCAGTCCATGTCCGTTGGTCTGTCTGTGTCTGTGTTTGTCTTTCTGACTATCTTTCTTTTTCGTTGTATGTGATTCCTCCGGTTCTTCATTTGTTCTGTTTCTTTTTCATTATTTCTTTGATTCCAGGTCTTCGCTCTGTCTTTCTTGTTTTCTCGTTCTCGCTTTGTTTAGTTGGTGCTGTATTATCTTTCGTCCTTTCTCTCGCCGTTGCCTTAGTCACTTCGCGTGTTCTT